>NW_028160064.1:0-183365 GCF_964263955.1 Coregonus lavaretus
GGTTTATTCAGTTTGTACCTGCTGTGCTGTTTCTCTGGTGTGGCTCACTATGCTGTATATAATGTCCTGCTCAGGGTCAGCAGACTGCAAAGAAATAAATAGCAAAGAGATACAGGACTTGTCTATTTACCAACTAAACCACAGTTTGTTTCCATGATAGGATGCAGTCAGAGGTATACATTTACATTTTAGTCATTTAGCAGACGCTCTTATCCAGAGCGACTTACAGTTAGCAAATACATATATATATTTTTTATACTGGCCACCCATGGAATCGAGCCCACAACCCTGGCGTTGCTCTATCAACTGAGCTACATCCCTGCCGGCCATTCCCTCCCCTACCCTGGACAACGCTGGGCCAATTGTGCGCCGCCCATGAGTCTCCCGGTCACGGCCAGCTGTGACAGAGCCTGGATTCGAACCAGGATCTCTAGTGGCACAGTTAGCACTGCGATGCAGTGCCTTAGACCACTGCACCACTCAGGAGTATATTTAGTGAACTGACAGCTTCCTGATCTCTGTCTTTTAAACATCATTTTTCAACATCTTGAGTGTTATAAGACCTTGGGTTCAGAATATGGGACCTTTTATGTCAACTCATTGATAACCAACTGAAGAGGTAACACTAGAGTCAAATGGTAGATGATCCCAAATCATGAACAGAAAAGCAGATGGTTGAAAATAATAGAATATAATAAATTAAGTGTATCCTACCACTGAGTTGTTAGTTGTCTGGTCCTTGGCCTTATTGTCCTCTGGAATAAAGAGGGAGATGTCAATTACTTCTGAGTTTGTTATAGTACAATAATACCTCTGAATAGATTTCTTATAGACAATTCCTCCAAATACTTTTTGCCATTCAAGATCAATAACAGTTAAGCAATATACTGTTGTTCACAATGTCAACACATTTGGTATTTTTCTTAACTATTCTCCTTTTTTATATTCACATAAAATGACTACTTACTATGCTTTGTCCACATCTTACATGTGACTAGGATACCAGCTGTCACCACCACCAACATGCCCCAAGGAATCAGTAGGACTTTTACATCTATGGACCTGATGGATTACATAGAAGAACTTGAATCAAAAACACAATTAAAATAGATCATTATAAATTGATCATTTGTGAAAAAGTAATAACTTGTTGTTTACACTGTTGTGATAAATGGAACAATTATTTAGCTATTCACATGTGTGGAAGTTTACATTATTATTATTGAGATTATTACTATACAAATAACGTTGTTTTTATTAAGTGTGCAACTTGTCCTTGCAAATGAGTGAGAATAACACAAAAATTGCTGCTACTTCTCCAAAGAAATGTTCCAACCAAGAGGAAGTGCTAACAGTCTCTATATGCATTTAGGAAGGGAGTTTGGTTAGCTTTAACTGTTGTAGTGTATGATGGAATTGTAATGTTTCTTTGTGTTCATATTATCAAACAATTGCCATAATATGTGGGATAATACAGCTGAATGAGTGATAATAACCTCTGGTGGACTTCCTCCATGTTCCCCTCAGCTTGGGTTGCTGTGAGGTAAAACAACAATGCCATTAATGAAATTACTGGTATACCAGATAGTCAGGTTGTATAGCAACATCACATTCATAGTCAATATTCCAATTTGTTTCAGACGATGAAACAAAGTGAATCTGCTGTCAAGGATTATGAAAACAGTAGCAGATTTTCACTGAATATCATCTATGTCAAGAAGTAAATCATGGAATAAATACATATTTTCATTGTGATACTAATGTAAGAAAATGACATAATTTTGATGTGAAGTAACTATGGATATTAAACTATTTTTGTGACCCAAACAGAATGTACTTACTGATAGCAGTGATGATTTGTGTTGCAGTATGTTGACTGACAGTGATGTGAACAGGCATCTCTAGTTGTCCCACTTCACACCAATACCAGTCAGTGTTCTCCATCTTCAGTCCACTCATAGTCACTGTTAAGACTGTTCTGTTGTTGGCCAGACTGATATCCTTTAATGTCACTGATGTTCCATGTAAAGTCCCAGAATACGACACACAATCACCACCCATCCTGCACCACTTCATATCTCCATAGTTACTATAGTAACAACGGACAGTGACACTCCCTCCTTCAACTGCAGTCACTTCCTGTTGGTCCACATAGAGTTCTGGAGTACCTGAACACAGAGGTACAGACACCAAAGAAAGAACTCAGCAGCATAACTTTATTTCTAGTAAGTATTTTATTATTAATATTATTTTAAAACATGTTTTAAAACCGACCACTGCGGAGTTTAAACAAAGTTTACACCACAATCTACATATATAGAACATAAAGCATTCTTCAGGTCAACTTGAACAATAATGGTGATACCAGTTACCAGACAAGGAACCAGTTACCAGGAAATGAAATGAGAACACCAGTCATTTAGTTTGTGGAAGCAGGCTATTTCTGATTGTCTCATCATTACTGAGAACTACCTATTCTACTTTACTGAATTGTAAGAGTTGCAGGGATCTTACCTGGAGTGACAGATAGGTAGAACCATTGTATCATGATATTTGGTCCTCCATTGATCTCCACAACACACCTGTAAGTCTTAGAGTCCTCTTGCTCCAGATCAGTCATGGTCACAGTGAAGACTCTCTGGTTGATGTCATCAGAGATTGAGGCATTACCACTGCTCTTAGGATGGTCACTGCGTACTAGAGTGGAGCAACTATTCCAATCATACCCTTTACACCAGTATTTCACATGATTTATGTAATACTGATCATAGTGACATGGGATGGTGATGGAGCCTCCTGTCTGCACAGACACATACCTCACTGTGAACACATCAACACAAAACACATTTAGGTTGGAATTCAACAGAATCTGCACTGCAGAATAAAAATCCCATTGCTTATACACTATAAAACAGCTTGTTAATGATTGAGATTTATTACACCGTGTTTACAGTAAATTGACCCACTGGACTTCAGCCCTTTATAGAAACATGTTACACATACCTGCTGATACTCTGTAGAGGATGAGGAAGAGGAGGAGGAGGAGGAGGGAGAGATGAAGAGCCATGTGAAGGTTTCAGTCTGCCTGGTATATTATATGGTACCTGAGCACAAATGTTTGTCAAGTACCAAGGTACCAGCCAGAATGACTCTACTTCCTAATGTTAATAGACTTCACTGTCTGTAAATCTCTTCCTGCTTCTGTTTGTGTGTACATGGCCCCCTCAGTGGTAGATAGCAACTATTGCATCATATGGACTAGTTTAACCCCAAAATCATAGTCACCGAAATATATTTCAGCTTTCTCTAAGGGTTTTGGGACCAAAAGTCACTACTATCCTGTTACCCTCTACTGAAAAATAGACTGCTAATGATTACAAATATTCAATAATTGGGCGACATACACCACATTGGCAAATTCAAGTTTTCAGTATATAAAAAACTATATGATAAATGTACTCTATGTGCTAGACATTGATAGATTTGAGGGGTCATCTGCTACAGAGATGTAGTGATGGGGACTAGACCAAGACCTCCACAAACTCTCACTTTAAACCAGGTCAGGGTTCAGGGTCCTCCGGACCATAACCCAGTCTGATGTGGTTTTACGTTCAACAAGAACGCTCTCTGTCTCTCTCCCACTTCTTTTAAAGATTTTAGTAATAATTTTACCCGACCAGAGGTCGAATCATGCATCCTACGAAACATGACCTGCCATGCCGCGCTGCTTCTTAACACCTGCTCGCTTAATCCGGAAGCCAGCCGCACCAATATGTCGGAGGAAACACAATTCAACTGACGACTGAGGTCAGCTTGCAGGCGCCAGTCCAACCACAAGGAGTCGCTAGAGCCCCCGGGCCAAACCCTGCCCTAACCCAGATGACGCTGGGTCAATTGTGCACCGCCCTATGGGACTCCCGCTCATGGCTGGCTGTGACACAGCCTGGGATAAAACCCCAGGCAGTAGTGACACCTCAACACTACAGTGCAGTGCCTTTGACTGCTGCGCCAATTGGGAGGCCCCTTTATCCCTCTTCTATACAGGAAATGAACACTTTGTCATGTACAGCTCATAACCACGGATGTCCTCCAAGCCAAAGTGTTAAAGTTAGTTCAGGAAGCTGCATTACCAGAATGCTACAAGTTTCAGCTAAACTCATTCCATGACGTCATGTTAAATACTGAGCTTTGTGTTCTACTGTTGGCTCCAACACAGCAACTACTTCACACTCAAACTCACACTCAAACTCACTTTTTTTTGTTGCTTTGGTACAATTTTCATACATATGTGGTAATATTTCACAACTCTTAGTACAAAACTCAATACAGATCATGAAAAAGTAAAAAAATTAAAAACTTTAAGCACATTTTCAATTGACTAAGTACAACACACAATATCACATAGTAACTTACCAGTGTTTCATCTAAAAAAACCTTTCATATAAAGTAATTGCCTTTCACAATGCAATGCTCACAATACATTTCATATGATTCTCTTCTCATTTCTTTAAAAACATTTGACCATCACCTAATTCAACGGCACTTAATGATTAATGACTTAACAGTTTGGTAGACCTATAGATTTTAAACTGGTTTGTCTAATATATATGGATTTTGAGAACCACAGAAATACAATGTGTGTTTGTATAGTATAAACATCTAAATGACATGTATGATACATGATAACCATACATAATGACCATTCATTAGTACTAATTGATTTCACATAGCGTCAACCACTATTGGTCACCATATAAAAGGGTGTGTGTGAACACTTGCAAGTTCTTTAACAAGGAGCAGGATAGACAGCAAGGGAGAGGAAGAAATCAAAGAGCTGGTGGACAAGGGGCCATCAGAGAGGTGGGCATTAGACCCATCAAAGAGGTCAAAGAGGTGGGCGTGGGCCCCATCAAATTGGTCAAAGAGGTGGGCATGGGCCCCATCAAATTGGTCAAAGAAGTTGGCATTAGACCCATCAAAGAGGTCAAAGACGTCAAAGAGGTGGACATCAGATAGAGAGGGAGGCAGAGGGCAGGGAACTGTTGTGTCTAATGATGTCTGGGCAATCGTTGTTGACCATGTGGTAAACAGAGGCCTTACCATGGCAGAGGCTGCCTGATTAGTTCACCCAAATCTGAAAAGATCAACTGTCAGTTCAATCATGACAACATTTCACCAAGAAAACCGGTAAGTCTGTAGGATATGCACTATGCTTTAACAGTACATTTACATTATATGATATATTGTAATGCATGTAAATTCACAAAACATGTTACAATATTCTTACAGTGTGATCTATTGACAGTATAGTCTGTTCTACCATCAGAATTGACAGAAGACCCCATGGTGGTGCCGTGGCTGTGTGCTGACCGACCAGCAGTGTTGGAAATGGTGAGGGCCAGGAATGACATATGGCTGTCTGAAATAAAGCAGGCCATTGAGGAGAACGGTGACATCTTTGCCAATGTGGCATCCATCAGCCTACCAACAATCGGCCACCTTATGAAGAGGCAGCAGGTATCTATGAAACACATTGACCTGGTGCCTTTAGAGAGAAACAACGACAGGGTGAAAGAACTGTGGGCCGAGTATGTTCAGGTACAGCACTATATACTGTATTACTGTTACTATTTGATGCACAGCTACTTCACAGTATCACATTAAAACAATACTGTAAAAATAACTAAACCAAATATGTTTTTAGAGGGTGATGGCGATGATTCTGTTAACCATCAGAATTATATATTTGTTGATGAAGCAGGCTTCAACCTGGCCAAAACTCAGCGCCGTGGGTGGAATGTCATCGGCCAACCGGCGACCGTCCAAGTTCCTGGACAACGTGGGGGAAACATCTCCATGTGTGCAGCTTCCTCTGAAGATGGTGGTGTAGGACGTAGGCCATTACTTGGATCCTATAAAGCTGCACACCTCATTGTGTTTCTCAATGAAATTGAGCAGGCCTGTCCGTACGCACTACAGAGGGTAGTGCGTACGGCCCAGTCACTGGGGCAAAGCTTCCTGCCATTCAGGACCTCTATACCAGGCGGTGTCAGAGGAAGGCCCTCAAAATTGTCAAAGACTCCAGCCACCCTAGTCATAGACTGTTCTCTCTGCTACCGCACGGCAAGCGGTACCGGAGTGCCAAGTCTAGGTCCAAAAGACTTCTCAACAGCTTCTACCCCCAAGCCATAAGACTCCTGAACAGCTAATCATGGCTACCCGGACTATTTGCACTGCCCCCCCACCCCATCCTTTTACGCTGCTGCTACTCTGTTAAGTATTTATGCATAGTCACTTTAACTCTACCCACATGTACATATTACCTCAACTACCTCAACTAGCCGGTGCCCCCGCACATTGACTCTGCAACGGTACCCCCCTGTATATATAGCCTCGCTACTGTCACTTTATTTTACTTCTGCTCTTTTTTTTCTCAACACTTTTTTTGTTGTTTTATTTTTACTTTTTTTGTTTAAAATAAATGCACTGTTGGTTAAGGGCTGTAAGTAAGCATTTCACTGTAATGTCTGCACCTGTTGTATTCGGCGCATGTGACCAATAAAATTTGATTTGATTTGAAGGTGAAGGGGTCACCTATGTCATTGTGTGGGACAATGTCAGGTTCCACCATGCAGAGGTGGTTCAGGCATGGTTTAGGGCCCATCCCCGATTCATGACCCTATATCTGTCCCCATACTGTCCTCTCCTTATGTTTATTTATTTTCCCTTTTGTATGTTAACTATTTGCACATCATTACAACACTGAAATAGCCATAATATGACATTTGAAATGTCTCTATTTGTTTGGAACTTTTACTGTTCATTTTTCATTGTTTATTTCACCTTTGTTTATTACATATTTCACTTGCTTTGGCAATGTACATTTTTGGGGTATTTTATTAGGATCCCCATTAGCTGTTGCAAAAGCAGCAGTTACTCTTCCTTGGGTCCACACAAAACATGAAACATGACATAATACAGAACATTAATAGACAAGAACAGCTCAAGGGCAGAACTACATACATTTAAAAATCAATTTAAAAAGGCACACGTAGCCTACATATCAACACCAATACATACACACAAACTATCTAGGTCAAATGTTTCCCATGCCAATAAAGCCCTTTGAATGGAATTGAATTTAACTGAATTGAGATGGGGAGTCATTTGAAGGTTTGAGTCTGTGTGTGTGACACGGTATCTGTGTACTAATGTGTAGATCAGTCAAGGACAAAGGCACCAGCGAGAATTACTCTACTTCCCAATGTTCACAGACCTCACTTTGAATCTCTGCTTCTGTTTCTGTGTACATGCCCCCGTCAGTGGCAGATAGCAACTATTGCATTATATAGACTAGTTTAACCCAAAACTCATAGTCACTACAATGCATTTCAAGCCCCATGCAGTTTCATTTTATTTTTAAATCACTGTGTGTGTTTATTTTTCATGATTTATTTTCCTGAGCCGCCTTTTGCCATTGAAATGCTCCGTGTGATCATGTGGCCGTGTTGATTCAAATGTAAATATATTTAAATACAGAGCCCTGATTGGCGGATAGGATTGTGTAGACTAGAGCCTACCCAGCTTACCCCTTCAAAGTAGGAGGGTAAATATTCAAATAAAACAGAATCAGAATAATCATTTCAGATTGTGATGTCATTCTGTGAAAAACTCCATTCCACCTGAACAGTCTAAAAATCCAGGTGTTTTGTTCGTCAAAAAGCTCTTACACTAAAAGGGCATTATCCAAATGTGTTACAATTTCACAGTATTATTTCAACCTCATAGTGTGGAAATATAATTTAAAAACAAACAGGAAACTCACATTTTTGACTGCACTGCCCCTTTCAGCTTTCTCTAAGGGCTCTTTGGGACCAATAGTCACGATTATCCTGTTACCTTCTGCTGGAAAATAGGTCACTAATGATTACACAAAGAAATGTATAGAATTGAGAGGGCAGGTGCTGCAGAGATTACATTTACATTTACGTCATTTAGCAGACGCTCTTATCCAGAGCGACTTACAGTTAGTGCATACATTATTCTTTTTTTATACTGGCCCCCCGTGGGAATCGAACCCACAACCCTGGCGTTGCAAACGCCATGCTCTACCAACTGAGCTACCTCCCTGCCGGCCATTCCCTCCCCTACCCTGGACGACGCTGGGCCAATTGTGCGCCGCCCCATTGGTCTCCCGGTTGCGGCCGGCTACAGCAGAGCCTGGATTCGAACCAGGATCTCTAGTGGCACAGCTAGCACTGCGATGCAGTGCCTTAGACCACTGCGCCACTCGGGAGAGATGGAGTGATGGCTGCCTTCTATACAGGAAATGAACCCTGGTCACAGTAGACACAACTCAAAACCTCAGATGTCCTCCAACCTAAAGTGTTAAAGTTATGTCAGGAAGTTGCAGTACCAGAAGGCTGCAGGTTTCAGGTAAACTCATTCCATGACATGATGTTAACTACTGAGTTATAATTTCTATTGTTGGCTCCAACACAGCCAACTATTTCTGATACAACAATTTCACACCTAAACTCACAGAGCACATAATCTTGTGACAAATGATCTTGAGAACAGTATAATGTCTTTAAAAATGTTTATTAGCAAAGCATTTATATTTTCCATTAAAGCTGGAGAAGGTAAAGACAGAATAGTAGTCCAAGGCTCTGATTCAACAAGGAGAGGATTTGTTACAGTAAACCAGACGACCAAAAATCAACTACGAAACAACTCAAGAACTAAGGATTCATAAATCATGCTAAAAACAAACAAATTAAAATGTAACCTTGTTTTGTGTGTGTGTGTGTGTGTGTGTGTGTGTGTGTGTGTGTGTGTGGTTTAGTTCTACTATCCTTGTGGGGACCAGATGTCCTTACAATGACAGTAAAACAAGGACAAGTTGGGACAAGTGGGGACATTTCACTGGTAAAAGGTAAAAGGCTATTTTAGGTTTAGGGGTTAGGTTTAGGGTTACGGTTAGGGTTTAGGTTAGAATTAGCATTAGGGTTAGGGAAAATAGGATTTTGAATGGGCATACTTTTTTGATTCCCACAAATACAGTAAAACAAAAGTGTGTGTTTTATCCTGAAGAAAGCTCAAAATATTTGTGTACATGCCCCCTTCAGTGAAAGATAGCAACTATTGCATTATATATACTAGTTTAACCCAAAACTCATAGTCACTACAATGTTTTCAGCTTCCAACATTCTCTAAGGGCTCTTTGGGACCAAGAGTCACTATTATCCTGTTACCCTCTGCTGGAAAATAGGTCACTAATGATTACACAAAGACATTTATAGAATTGAGAGGGCAGGTGCTGCAGAGATGGAGTGATGACTGCCTTCTACTTAGAGATGAAAGCTGGTCATAGACGCAGCTCAAAACCACTGTCACGATCGTCAAAGGAGGAGGACCAACGCGCAGCGTGGAATGCGAACATATTTTATTAATTAGAAAGATAACACGAACAAAACAACAAACGAAAACGTGAAGTCCTTGGTTAACAAACATAAACCAACACGGAACAAACTCCCACAAACACTGTGGGAAAACTGGCTGCTTAAGTATGGTTCCCAATCAGAGACAACAAGCAACAGCTGATTCACGTTGCCTCTGATTGAGAACCACACCGGCCAACATAGAAACACAAATGACTAGAAAGAGAACATAGAACAAAACACATAGACTCTACACACCCTGGCTCAACATATTAGAGTCCCCAGAGCCAGGGTGTGACAACCACAGATGTCCTCCAACCTAAAGTGTTAAAGTTAGCTGAGGAAGCTGCTGTACCACAAGGCAGGTTTCTGGTAAACTAACTCATTCCATGACATCATGTTAAACACTGAGCTAAACGTTCTATTTTTGCCTCCAACACAGCAAATTACCTCCTACACAGTTCATTCGGAAAGTATTCAGACCCCTTGACTTTTTCCACATTTTGTTACGTTACAGCCTTATTCTAAAATGGATTTAAAAAAAATTTAACCCTCGTCAAACTACACACACTACCCCATAATGACAAAGCAAAAACTATTTTTTGGAATTTGAGCAAATGTAAATTTATAAACAAATTAAAAAATGAAAGCTCAGTATTTTGTTGAAGCACGTTTGGCAGCGATTACAGCCTCAAGTCTTCTTGGGTATGACGCTAAAAGCTTGGCACACCTGTATTTGGGGAGTTTCTCCCATTCTTCTCTGCAGATCCTCCCAAGCTCTGTCAGGTTGGATGGGGAGCATTGCTGCAAAGCTATTTTCAGATCGCTCCAGAGATGTTCGATCAGGTTCAAGTCCAGGCCAAGGCAGGGCCACTCAAGGAAATTCAGAGACTTGTCCCGAAGCCAGTCCTGTGTTGTGTCTTGGCTGTGTGCTTAGGGTCGTTGTCCTGTTGGAAGGTGAACCTTCGCCCCAGTCTGAGGTCCTAAACACTCTGGAGCAGGTTTTCATCAAGGATTTCTCTGTACTTTGCTCTGTTCATCTTTACCTCGATCCTGACTAGTCTCCCAGTCCCTGCCATTGAAAAACATCCCCACAGCATGGCGCTGCCACTACCGTGCTTCACCGTAGGGATGGTGCCAGGTTTCCTCCTGATGTGACGCTTGGCATTCAGGCCAAAGAATTCAATCTTGGTTTCATCAGACCAGAGAATCTTGTTTCTCATGGTCTGAGAGTCTTTAGGTGCCTTTTGGCAAACTCCAAGAGGGTTGTCATGTGCCTTTTACTGAGGAGTAGCTTCCGTCTGGCCACTCTACCATAAAGGCCTGATTGGTGGAGTGCTGGAGAGATGCTTGTCCTTCTGGAAGGTTCTCCCATCTCCACAGAGAAACTCAAGAGCTCTGTCAGAATGACCTTTGGGTTATTGGTCACCTCCCTGACCAAGACCCTTCTCCCCCATTTGCTTGCCCGAGCGGCCAGCTCTAGGAAGAGTCTTGGTGGTTCCAAACTTCATCCACTTAAGAATGATAGAGGCCACTGTGTTCTTGGGGACCTTCAATGCTGCAGAAATATTTTGGTACCCTTCCCCAGATCTGTGCCTCGTCACAATCCTCTCTCCGAGCTCTATGGACCTCATGGCTTGGTTTTTGCTCTGATATACACTGTCAACTGTGGGACCTTATATAGACAGGTGTGTGACTTTCCAAATCATGTCCAATCAATTTAATTGACCATATTATTCTTTATTTGATTTACCACAGGTGGACTCCAATGAAGATGTAGAACCATCTCAAGGATGATCAATGGAAACAGGATGCACATGAGCTCAATTTCGAGTCTCATATCAAAGGGTCAGAATACCTATGTAAATGATGTATTTCTGGTTTTAATTTTTTATAAATTAGCAAACATTTCAAAAAAACATTATGGGGTATTGTGTGTAGATTGTTGAGGATTTTTATTTATTTTATCAATTTTAGAATAAGGCTGTAACGTAACAAAATGTGGAAAAAGTAAAGGGGTCTGAATACTTTCCGAAGGCACTGTAATTTCACAGAATTTCGTAACAGATGATCTTGAGAAGAGTAAAAAATGTTTATTAGCAAAGAATTTAAATATACCAATAAAGCTAGAGAAGGAGAAGAAGGTGAAGAAGGTAAAGACATATCCCTCAATGAAAAATTTGCAAATGCTAAATAAATCTAGTTTCTACTCATCCTGTTTGACCTCAGAGTCGGTTTGCCGTGAACTTCACCACAGCAATGATGGTGCACAGGAGGAAGAGCACTGCATTAACAGTTTTCGGAAGGTAGAAGAGTGTTCTTTCCCATCTGTAGAAGAACAACATTGCTTTGAGGACATGACACTATGCAAATTGCAACCAGACAGTGTTAGTTGAAGACTGAGGCATACAGAAGGCATTTATTTTTTTATTTTAAAACAACACAATGTATTCATCCAATAATTAAAATAAATGACCTTTTTGCTTATTGAGTACCGACTAAAGAGGTGGTAGTGTTCACCTACCCCTGGGCTCCATCGTGTGTGTTGTTGACTGGGGCCTGAGAGGTGGAAGAGGACACAGCAGGAACTACAGTTGTGGGTGAGGTCAGAGAGATGTCTTGAGGGGTCAGCTTTTCTGTCAAGGTTCAACAGCTTCTGTATTTCATTTATTAGTGTTGAAGTGACACAATTTCAGCGTGATATATCAATGTATCATGTATGCAAAATGACTTAAGTTTGAATTCTGTGAATTTGAAAGACTAATTTCACTATATTAGGTTAAAACTGGTCTCTCATTACTTACTGATGATGGTGTCAGTCTGCGTTGTGGTCAGTTGATTGACAGTGGAGATGGTGATGGTGGAAGTGGGGGTAGGGGTGGTGGTGGAGGCAGGTGTGATACTCTGTGTTGTGGTCAGTTGATTGACAGTGATGTGAACAGGCATCTGTAGGTCACCTGTGGAACACCAGTACCAGCCAGTATCCCCCATATTCAATCCATTCAGAGTCACTGTTAAAATGTGTCTGTTGTTGTTATCAATGGTCTGCTGTGATGTCACTGATGTTCCATCTAAAAGACCTGAATATCTTCCCACCAAGGGGACATAGTAGAGACCCATCTTACACCACAACCACTTCTTAGCCACAGTGTTACTATAGTGACAACAGACAGTGACACTCCCTCCTTCAACTCCAGTCACCTCCTGTTGGTCCACATAGAGTCCTGGAGTACCTGAACACAGAGGTACAGACACAAATTCACCAAGGGAGAAGCAACGCATGTCATATCATACAAAATGATGTACACTGAGTGTACAAAACATTAAGATCACCTGCTCTCTCCATGACATAGACTGACCAGGTGAATCCAGGTGAAAGCTAGTATCCTTTATTAATGTCACTTGTTAAATCCGCTTCAATCAGTGTAGATGAAGGAAAAGAGACAGGTTAAAGAAGGATTTTTAAGCCTTGAGCAAATTGAGACATGGATTGTGTATGTATGCCATTAAGAGGGTGAATGGGCAATAACAAATATTTAAGTGCCTTTGAACGGGGTATGGTAGTACGTGCCAGGCGCACCGGTTTGAGTGTGTCAAGAACTGCAACGCTGCTGGGTTTTTCACGCTCAACCGTTTCCCATGTTTATCAAGAATGGTCCACCACCCAAAGGATATCCAGCCAACTTCACACAACTGTGGGAAGCATTGGAGTCAACTGTCAGCGTCTGGGTGCAGTGGGGAAACGGAATCAGGCGCAGGACACAGAACTGAGAATAAATGGCTTTACTCGACTCCATTTAAATATAGCAAACCCTCCACGCAGGGAAGAGCAAAAACAACAGCTCAACAGACGACGTAACAAAGAACAATCACGCACACACTCAGGAGGGAAAACAGAGGTAATATAGGGAAACTAATAAGCCTAATGAGTAACAGGTGTGAACAATACAGACAGAACTAGTGAGACACAGAAACATCGATCGGTGGCAGCTAGTACTCCGGTGACGACGACCGCCGAAGCCTGCCCGAACGAGGAGAAGGGGCAGCCTCGGCCGATCCGTGACAGTACCCCCCACCTGACGCGCGGCTCCAGCCGTGCGTCGACACCGGCCTCGGGGACGGCCAGGAGGACGCGGAGCAGGGCGAGTCGGATGACGACGATGGAACTCCCTTAACAAGGAGGGATCGAGGATGTCCCTCCTGGGAACCCAGCTCCGTTCCTCCAGACCGTACCCCTCCCACTCCACGAGATACTGCAGGCCTCCAACCCGACGCCTCAAATCCATGATGGAACGGACCGAGTACGCCGGTGCCCCCTCAATGTCCAATGGGGGCGGAGGAACCTCCCGCACCTCGGACTCCTGGAGCGGACCAGCTACCACCGGCCTGAGGAGAGACACATGGAACGAGGGGTTAATACGGTAATCAGGGGGGAGCTGTAACCTATAACAAACCTCGTTCAACCTCCTCAGGACTTTAAAGGGCCCCACAAACCGCCAATCCAGCTTCCGGCATTTTGTGCCATTTCTGCCCAGGGGATGTAAACTGACCAATCCCCCTGCCGGTCCTGGCAATACGACCTCAGAAACCTACCCACATCCTGGTTTACTCTTTCCACCTGCCCATTACTCTCGGGGTGAAAACCTGAGGTCAGGCTGACCGAGACCCCCAGATGGTCCATAAATGCCTTCCAGACCCTCGATGTGAACTGGGGACCCCGATCAGACACTATAGGGCAAAGGAATGAGACGACAGGACTTAGAAAACCGATCCACAACGACCAGGATCGTGGTGTTACCCTGTGACGGAGGAAGATCTGTAACAAAGTCCACCGATAGGTGTGACCACGGCCGCTGTGGAACGGGGAGAGGTTGTAATTTACCTCTGGGCAGGTGTCTAGGTGCTTTGCACTGAGCGCACACCGAACAGGAAGAAACATAAACCCTCACATCCTGAGCTAAGGTGGGCCACCAGTACTTCCCACTAAGACAGCGCACTGTCCGACCAATGCCAGGATGGCCAGAAGAAGGTGACGTGTGAGCCCAATAAATCAAACGATCGCGAACCTCTGACGGAATGTACGCATGACCCACTGGACACTGGGGGGGAGTGGGCTCCGTGCGTAACGCCCGCTCGATGTCCGCGTCAACCTCCCATACCACCGACGCCACCAGACAAGAAGCCGGAAGTATGGGAGTAGGCTCCCTGGTCCGATCCTCTGAGTCATATAGCCGGGACAGAGCGTCTGCCTTAGCATTCTGGGAACCTGGTCTATACGATAGGGTGAACACAAAACGCGTGAAAAACATGGCCCACCTTGCCTGACGAGGATTCAGTCTCCTCGCTGCCCGAATGTACTCCAGATTGCGGTGGTCAGTCTAAATGAGAAAAGGGTGTTTAGCCCCCTCAAGCCAATGTCTCCACACCTTAAGAGCTTTCACAACAGCTAACAGCTCCTGATCCCCCACGTCGTAGTTTTGCTCTGCCGGGCTGAGCTTCTTCGAGAAGAAAGCACAGGGGCAGAGTTTGGGAGGCGTACCCGAGCGCTGAGACATTACAGCTCCTATCCCCGCCTCGGACGCCTCCACCTCGACTATGAATTGCAAGGATGGATCCGGATGAGCCAGCACGGGAGCCGTGGTGAACAGCGCCTTCAGCTGACCAAAAACCACTGCAGGTGCACCGAACCGTTATGGGAGCTGCTACCTGGCCAAAGCCCTGGATAAATCTCCGGTAGTAGTTGGCAAAACCCCAAAATCGCTGCACCTCCTTTACCATGGTAGGAGTTGGCCAATTACGCACGGCTGAAATGCGGTCACACTCCATCTCGACCCCTGACTCTGACAAGCGGTATCCTAAGAAGGAGACGGACTGTCTGAAGAACAGACATTTCTCAGCCTTAACGTACAGGTCATGCTCCAACAGTCTACCAAGCACCTTGCGCACCAGGGACACATGCTCGTCGCGTGTAGCGGAGTATATGAGAATATCATCTATATACACCACTACACCCTGTCCGTGCAGGTCCCTGAAAATCTCATCGACAAAAGATTGAAAGACTGAGGGAGCATTCATCAACCCGTACGGCATGACGAGGTACTCATAGTGACCAGCGGTGGTACTAAATGCCGTCTTCCACTCGTCCCCCTCCCGGATACGGATCAGATTGTACGCGCTCCTGAGGTCCAATTTTGTGAAGATGCGTGCCCTGTGCAATGACTCCGTCATACTAGCAATGAGAGGAAGAGGATAGCTGTATTTTACAGTTATCTGATTTAGACCTCGATAGTCAATAAACGGGCGTAAACCTCCATCCTTTTTCTTCACAAAAAATAAACTTGAGGAGGCAGGGGAAGTGGAGGGCCGAATGTATCCCTGTCCCAGAGATTCGGTGACATATTTCTCCATAGCCACCGTCTCCTCCTGTGACAGAGGATACACGTGACTCCTGGGAAGTGCAGCACCCTCACGGAGATCTATCGCACAATCCCCTCGTCGATGGGGTGGTAATTGAGTCGCCTTCCTTTTACAGAAGGCGAGAGCCAAATCGGCATATTCTGAGGGAATGTGCATTGGGGAGACATGGTTTGGACTCTCCACCATGGTTGCCCCCATACGGAAACACCTACACACCTTCCCGAGCACTGAGGTGACCATCCCTTAAGAGCCCTCTGTTGCCACGAAATACTGGGGTCATGGGTGGCTAGCCAGGGAAGGCCCAGCACCATGGGAAACGCAGGGGTATCAATAAGGAAGAGACTAATTCTCTCTTCATGACCCCCCTGTGTCTCCATCCGAAGTGGAGCTGTGACCTCCCTAACCATACCTGACCCTAATGGGCGACTATCTAGGGCACGTATGGGGAAGGGCACATCTAACGGCAATATAGGAATCCCTAATCTATGCGCAACCAATCTGTCCATGAAATTCCCAGCTGCGCCGGAATCTACGAGCGCCCTATGCTGGGAATGTGGGGAAAACTCAGGCTCCATAGGTGTGGACTCGGAAGTGCTGGGGGATGGACTGGACGGACCCTGATCTGGACGTCCGCGGGTAGCCAACAGGTTATCCAGCCGGATCGACAAATCTACCAGCTGGTCCAGGTTAAGATTAGTGTCCCTGCAGGCCAGCTCCCGACGAACATCCTCCCATACACTGCATCGGTAGTGATCAATCAGGGCCCTCTCGTTCTATCCCACGCTGGCTGCCAGTGTCCTGAAATCCAGGGTGTATTCCTGTGCGCTCCTCCTTCCCTGGCTGAGGTGAAACAGACGCTCCCCCGCTGCTCTCCCTTCAGGCGGATGATCGAATACTGCCCGGAAACGGCGGGTAAAGTCCTCATAACGAACGGACTCAGCGTCTATTCCACCCCACTCCGCGTTGGCCCATTCCAGGGCTCTGCCCGACAGACAGGAGATGAGGGCGGACACGCTCTCGTATCCCGAGGGAGCCGGGTGGATGGTGGCCAGGTAAAGTTCCACCTGGAGCAGGAAACCCTTACACCCGGCAGCTGTCCCATCGTATTCCCTCGGGAGCGAGAGCCGAAGACCACTGGACCCAGGTTTTGAGGATCTTGATGGAAGAGAAATCGGCGAAAGAGGAGGTGTAGAAAACCCAACTCTCTCCCATCGATCCATGGTGTGGATCACTTGATCCAGAGCCGAACCTAGTCGCTGCAGCATGGTCGCGTGCTGGTGGATGCGTTCCTCCAACGAAGCGCTGGGATCGGGCGTGCCTGCTGACTCCATAACGGGTGCGTGATTCTGTCAGCGTCTGGGTGCAGTGGGGAAACGGAATCAGGCGCAGGACACAGAACTGAGAATAAATGGCTTTACTCGACTCCAAGTAAATATAGCAAACCCTCCACGCAGGGAAGAGCAAAAACAACAGCTCAACAGACGACATAACAAAGAACAATCACGCACACACTCAGGAGGGAAAACAGAGGTAATATAGGGAAACTAATAAGCCTAATGAGTAACAGGTGTGAACAATACAGACAGAACTAGTGAGACACAGAAACATCGATCGGTGGCAGCTAGTACTCCGGTGAAGACGACCGCCGAAGCCTGCCCGAACGAGGATGAGGGGCAGCCTCGGCCGTATCCGTGACATCAACATGGGCCAGCATCTCTGTGGAACACATTTGACACCTTGTAGAGTCCATGCCCTGACGAATTGAGGCTGTTCTGAGGTCAAAAGGGGGTGAACCTCAATATTAGGAAGGTGTTCCTAATGTTTTGTACACTCAGTGTATACAAACACTAGATTGCTGATGCTATGTATTGGCCAATGAGAGGCTTTGAAGCCACCGTCCGCCATATTGGTACTCCTCAGAAGGAGCGGTCTTCAATAGGAAGAATGGAATTCTACAGTATTTCAATTTAATGTCTCAAAGATAATTAATAAATCAGCATTTGGTTGTGATTTTGATTTCATTATGCATGGCTTATGAATGTGTTATGAAGTCCTTATGTAGAAACCCTTCATAATAAAGTGTTTCTGTTCTCCACAGTATAACAATGTATACCCACAATGAAAACACACTCCATACAGACATTGTATCTGCCTATATGTATAGCCATGTAAATACATTGTATTTAGAGCCTTAAAACAGTCTTCCCCAAATCAATAGCTACATAGCTGTGTCATACTGAACAAATAAAAAAACAGTGTGATTGAGGAGAGGTATGGGGAGCTAACCTGTGGTAACTGACAGGTGCAAGTATGTATGTTGATCTCTTCCTGTAGTCTCCACAGCACACCAGTAATACCCAGAGTCCTCTGGCTGCAGATCAGTCATGGTAACAGAGAAGATTCTTCGGGTGACATCATCAGAGATTGACACCGTCCCAGATATCTTTGGTTGGTCTGTGCGTACTAGAGCAGAACAAGAATTCCAGTAATCACCTTGACACCAGTATTTGACATATTCTATGTATCTCAGATTATAGCGACATGGGATGGTGATGGAGTTTCCTGTCTTCACAGACACCTTACTCACTGTGGACACACCGTACTCCCCTGCCTGGGTACCTGCAGACACAGCAACAGAAAACACATTTAGACTCAGTCCTTTTGGTCAACTGATAAGGTGGTCTACCAATTACCCATTCAGGTGGACAAGGACAACAGTCGGAGTGAGTAGTGTACAAAATGGCTGGTATGGCAGGGATGAGTGTGGGCTGAATATGTAGGCTAGCTAATATTTTGTCTGACTTCAAGCAGCAGCGCACTGAACCATGAGACTTTTTCACTTCATAAAAACATGTTACCCTTACCTGAGAGTCGGGAGAAGAGGAGGAGGAGGAGGGAGAGATGAAGAGCCATGTGTGGTTTGTGTTTCTGTGTTATAGTACCTGTACACAAATGTATGTGTCAAGGACCGAGGCACCAAAGACAATGACTCCTATACACATCACTGTCTGTACCCCTCATTCTGCTTCTGTTAAAGTGAACATACCCCTGATTGGCTGGTAACAATACATTCTGTGGATCAGTCATTAAAATTGATATGATTTGATTTATTCCAATTAATTGACTTCAATTCTTTATTTATGTACTTACTTGATGTATTTGTTCCCAATAAAGTTAGACCAATATCTCTACAGACCAGACCAAAAATCAGCTTCAAAGTAAACCCATGATTAGACTTCCAGTCTATGTGATTTTAAGGTGTTTTGCCAAAATCCAGATATGAACCCTCTCTGTCTTAAAAAGAATTAGACTAGAAAGGAATAGAAATAGAAACAATAAACGTTGTCCAGGAAATAAACCCTGGTCATAGACACAGCTCCAAACCACATTGTCCTGTAAGGTAGCGAATCAGCAGTAGAAGCTGCTGTACCACAAGTCTACAGATTTCAGGTTAACTCAATGCATTACATGTTGATAAAAGACTGCTTAGCTAAACTGTAGGGTTGGTTGGCAGTGGCTGGTATGGTGTCACTATTGGTTTATTTGACAAAAAGGTTGTTGCAGTTCCAGAATCCAGTGAGGAATATTTGCAGTGCGGGACAAAAACAGGAAAACCACACCAAAAAATTACAAATTTGAAAAACACGAGACTAGACTTCAACTTGGCTTTCAGTCGATACCCATATGTCTTGGGCTCTAAACGTTACATGCTTCTGCATCAAAGGTTCATTGCCGTGTTCACGTGCTGTCGGATTTCTTTGAAATTCCTAGTCCTGACTGGGAATTTTCACATGAAAAACCCTCCAAGTCAGAATTACAAGGGGATTTGAGAAAATGTTGCTGCCCGAGTTGTTGAGTTGTGAAGTTTCACCACTGACCTTTTAACCTTTTCAACCAAAGGATGACAACAAATACATTTTTGACCACTACAGCCTCATCAATATGTATAATGTAGCTAGTTTGACCATATTGTCAATGTTAAGTAAGCTAGCTAAACTCTTATTAGTTGAAGAATTGTTCCGACCAAATCACAAAAAAGCACATGAATGAAACAAAGTTGTATTTCCGACACCACAACTAGGAAATAGGAAATTCTGATGAGCACGTGTCACGATCGTCTAAGGAGGAGGACCAATGCGCAGCGTTGAAGGTGAACATATTTATTAGCGAATGATCACACGATCAAAACAACAGACGAAAACGTGATGTCTACGGTTGAACACAAACCAAAATAAGAACAAGAAACCACAAACAATGAATGCCTAACGGCTACCTAAGTATGACTCCCAATCAGAGACAACGAGCTACAGCCGTCTCTGATTGGGAGTCACCCTGGCCAACATAGATATACAACAACTAGAACATAAACAAATGAACACCCTGGTTCAACATACGAGAGTCCCCAGAGCCAGGGCGTGACAGTACCCCCCCCAAAGGCGCGGACTCCGACCGCGCCAACCAAACCCAACAGGGGAGGGACCGGGTGGGCACTCCGCCTCGGCGGCGGATCCGGCTCCGGACTTGACCCCCACTCCTTCTCTAAACCCCCAAAGTACCCCTGGTCCGGTCTGGCCCTGCTGACCGGAGCTGGACTGCACACTCGTGGAGCGGATAGCTTCAGCTCCACAGTGGAGCAGTTGACCGGGACCTTACCAGGCACCGGTGACCCAGGCACGGGTTGTGCTGGACTGACGACGCGCACCCCTGGCTTGGTGCGTGGAGGAGGAACGGGCCTTACCAGGCTGACGACGCGCACCCCTGGCTTGGTGCGTGGAGGAGGAACGGGCCTTACCAGGCTGACGACTCGCACCCCTGGCTTGGTGCGTGGAGGAGGAACGGGCCTTACCAGGCTGACGACGCACACCCCTGGCTTGGTGCGTGGAGCAGGGACAGGCCGGACTGGGCTGACGAAGCACACCACTGACTTGGTGCGGGGAGCAGGAACGGGCCGAGCCGGGCTGACGAAGCGCACCACTGACTTGGTGCGGGGAGCAGGAACGGGCCGAGCCGGGCTGACGAAGCGCACCACTGACTTGGTGCGGGGAGCAGGAACGGGCCGAGCCGGGCTGACGAAGCGCACCACTGACTTGGTGCGGGGAGCAGGAACGGGCCGAGCCGGGCTGACGAAGCGCACCACTGACTTGGTGCGGGGAGCAGGAACGGGCCGAGCCGGGCTGACGAAGCGCACCACTGACTTGGTGCGGGGAGCAGGAATAGACCGGACCGTACTGGGGACACACACCACTGGCCCTACACCGGGATCTGGAACGGGCCGGACCGGACTGGTAACACACCCCAGTACCTCTCGCCGTGCCTCTACATCCTCCATCCCCTCTTCGACCAGTGGCCCCCGTAACCTGGCGGCCTCCTCTGGCAACCCGCTGGGCCGCTCTATCGCGGCCTCCTGCTGCCCCGACGTCGTGAGCCCCCCCCTAAAAAATGTCTGGGGGTCTCTCTTCCCCGTGGACCAGGCCTCTATCGTTCTCGCCCAACTCTCGCTCTCCTGCTTCCAACTCCAGCCATTCTGCTCCTCCTTTGGCTTGACCCAGTCGAAGCTCTTCCTCCATTGTTCCCAAGTCCACCCACTCTGCTCCTCACTAGGCTGCTTGGTCCAGTTCTGGTGGTTTCTTCTGTCACGATCGTCTAAGGAGGAGGACCAATGCGCAGCGTTGAAGGTGAACATATTTATTAGCGAATGATCACACGATCAAAACAACAGACGAAAATGTGATGTCTACGGTTGAACACAAACCAAAATAAGAACAAGAAACCACAAACAATGAATGCCTAACGGCTACCTAAGTATGACTCCCAATCAGAGACAACGAGCTACAGCCGTCTCTGATTGGGAGTCACCCTAGCCAACATAGATATACAACAACTAGAACATAAACAAATGAACACCCTGGCTCAACATACGAGAGTCCCCAGAGCCAGGGCGTGACAGCACGTGAATGCAGCATTTCATGGTCGTCACTAGCTTCCATAGCCACAAAGTCATAAACCCCGCCCATTTCTACAATTGATGTTCTTAAAATTCTATTTTAAACCTAACCATAACCCTAACCTAACCACACTGCTAACCTTATGCCTAACCTTAAATAAAATGTTGACTTTGTGGCTGTGGAATCTGACTCGGTGGCTATGGAAGCTAGTGGAATCTGCTTATCATGGTCTGCCCGCGACTCCTGGTCCGGTACGAGCTCTACCCCAGCCTATAAATTGCCATAGCCCCTCCTACGGAAACAATCAAATTCAATAAAGAAACTATACATTCAAAATTGCTAAAAATATTCTAAAAAACATAATAAAAGGTGCCATAAATTAATCAAAGTAAATGTTTACAGAAACCAACTTAAGGTACTTAAACAGTAACATATGATAAATGCCCCACTGTTCATCAATTCCCCTGCCCTGTACTTTAACAGATTTGGTTTGAACCCCGGGAACTCCTCCACAATTGTCCTTTGACTCTCCACTCGGGTTAATAATTTATTTTGGGCAGACGGAGACCAGGACACGTGAATGTTCAATGGCGACCACAAACAGTTCTGATTTTGTATATAGGTTCAGAACCTTTATGAAACAGCAGAGTTGAAAAATATATAGCAAATATAAATCAAAACTGGATGGTCTTCAGAGATAGATAGGATGGGTTGAGGGTAGCTGAAGGATGGGACTAAAAACAAACAAAAGAGAGCTATTGTAAAATATACTGTGTCCGTAAAATGTATATAGTTTGTATAAGCTGGAAGTAGAAGCTTATGTGTTGTTGTCCATTAGTTTACTGGAAAGAGGAGACAGAGGGCTGTGAGACAGAGGTTTAATCCTTGATACATGAAAAGAGGGATGTATACGGAGGGTGCGGGGCTAAGAATCTTAGAGATGGGGAAAGGGCCGATATAACGGGGGGAAAGTTTGCGGAACTCCACCCGGAGGGGCAGATCCCGAGTGGTCAGCCATACCCTCTGCCCGAGACGACAATGGGGAGCCGGGGTCCGATGGCGGTCCGCCTGTCGTTCATACCTGGAGGTGGTCTTGAGAAGAGCATACCGGGCTCTCTTCCAGGTACGGCGACAGTGGCGGATGGACATCTGGGCCGAGGGTATGCTGACCTTGTCCTCTTGCTCAGGGAAGAGCGGGGGCTGATATCCCATCGAACACCCAAAAGGCGAGAGACCAGTGACTGAGCAGGGAATGGTGTTGCGGGCATACAGTGGGGGAAAAAAGTATTTAGTCAGCCACCAATTGTGCAAGTTCTCCCACTTAAAAAGATGAGAGAGGCCTGTAATTTTCATCATAGGTACACGTCAACTATGACAGACAAATTAAGATTTATTTTCTCCAGAAAATCACATTGTAGGATTTGTAATGAATTTATTTGCAAATTATGGTGGAAAATAAGTATTTGGTCACCTACAAACAAGCAAGATTTCTGGCTCTCACAGACCTGTAACTTCTTCTTTAAAATGCTCCTCTGTCCTCCACTCGTTACCTGTATTAATGGCACCTGTTTCAACTTGTTATCAGTATAAAAGACACCTGTCCACAACCTCAAACAGTCACACTCCAAACTCCACTATGGCCAAGACCAAAGAGCTGTCAAAGGACACCAGAAACAAAATTGTAGACCTGCACCAGGCTGGGAAGACTGAATCAGCTTGGTTTGAAGAAATCAACTGTGGGAGCAATTATTAGGAAATGGAAGACATACAAGACCACTGATAATCTCCCTCGATCTGGGGCTCCACGCAAGATCTCACCCCGTGGGGTCAAAATGATCACAAGAACAGAGAGCAAAAATCCCAGAACCACACGGGGGGACCTAGTGAATGACCTGCAGAGAGCTGGGACCAAAGTAACAAAGCCTACCATCAGTAACACACTACGCCGCCAGGGACTCAAATCCTGCAGTGCTAGACGTGTCCCCCTGCTTAAGCCAGAACATTTCCAGGCCCGTCTGAAGTTTGCTAGAGTGAATTTGGATGATCCAGAAGAGGATTGGGAGAATGTCATATGGTCAGATGAAACCAAAATATAACTTTTTGGTAAAAACTAAACTCGTCGTGTTTGGAGGACAAAGAATGCTGAGTTGCATCCAAAGAACACCATACCTACTGTGAAGCATGGGGGTGGAAACATCATGCTTTGGGGCTGTTTTTCTGCAAAGGGACCAGGACCACTGATCCGTGTAAAGGAAAGAATGAATGGGGCCATGTATTGTGAGATTTTGAGTGAAAACCTCCTTCCATCAGCAAGGGCATTGAAGATGAAACGTGGCTGGGTCTTTCAGCATGACAATGATCCCAAACACACCGCCCGGGCAACGAAGGAGTGGCTTCGTAAGAAGCATTTCAAGGTCCTGGAGTGGCCTAGCCAGTCTCCAGATCTCAACCCCATAGAAAATCAGTTGAAAGTCCGAGTTGAAAGTCCGTGTTGCCCAGCGACAGCCCCAAAACATCACTGCTCTAGAGGAGATCTGCATGGAGGAATGGGCCAAAATACCAGCAACAGTATGTGAAAACCTTGTGAAGACTTACAGAAAACGTTTGACCTGTGTCATTGCCAACAAAGTGTATATAACAAAGTATTGAGAAACTTTTGTTATTGACCAAATACTTATTTTCCACCATAATTTGCAAATAAATTCATAAAAAATCCTACAATGTGATTTTCTGGATTTTTTTTCTCTCATTTTGTCTGTCATAGTTGACGTGTACCTATGATGAAAATTACAGGCCTCTCTCATCTTTTTAAGTGGGAGAACTTGCACAATTGGTGGCTGACTAAATACTTTTCCCCCCACTGTATTCCACCCACACGAGTTGCTGGCTCCAGGAGGTGGGGTTGGCGGAGACGAGGCAACGAAGAGTCGTCTCCAGGTCCTGATTGGCTCCCTCCGACTGGCCGTTAGATTGGGGGTGAAAACAGATGACAGGCTGGCCGATGCCCCAATGAGGTTGCAGAACGCCTTCCAGAACCAGAACGAAAACAGAGGACCGCGATCGGAGACCACCGGAAGTCCATGGATCCGGAAGACGTGTTGCACCATGAGCTGGGCCATTTCCTTGGCTGAGGGTGACTTGGGAAGGAGAATGAAGTGGGCGGCTTTGGAAAACCTATCCACCAACGTGAGGATAGTGATTTTGCCATCTGATGGAGGGAGACCCTTGACGAAGTCCAGGGATATATGGGACCAGGTGCGGTGAGGAACGGGAAGAGGTTGAAGGAGGCCAGCCGGAGCTTGCCTTATAATTTTATTCTGATTACACACAGTGCAGGCGGTGATGAACATGGAGACGTCATGAACCAAGGCTCATCCGGCTTCACATTCTTGGATCCCGGGCTGAAGGAGATGGTGAAGTTGAACCGAGTGAATAGCAGGGCCTGTCGAGATTGCCTGGAGTTGAGGCGCTTGGCGGTGTGGAGATATTCCAGGTTCTTGTGATCCATCCACACTATGAAAGGGTGTTCCTTCCTCTCTAACCAGTGCCTCCACTCCTCTAATGCCATCTTAACCGTGAAGAATTCTCGGTTACCCGCGTCGTAATTCCTTTCAGTGGTGTTGAGACGATGGGAGAGGAAAGTGCAGGGATGCAACATTTGGTCTTGGGCCGAATGCTGGGACAGGACAGACCCCAATCTGATGTCCAAGGCGTCGACCTCCAACACGAACTGCCGGGACTGATCCGGATGGATTAGGATGGGGGCGGTTGTGAATCGGTGCTTGAGGTCCAAGAACGCCTGGTCTGCAGCTGGAGACCACGTGAACGGGACCTTGGGAGAGGTGAGTGCTGAAAAACATGGAGGACATGTTCTTGAGCCAAGCGGGAAAAAACGAGAATGTCATTGAGGTAGACGAACACGAACTGGTTCAACATGTCACAGAGAACATTGTTAACCAGGGCCTGGAACACTGCAGGAGCGTTGGTCAGTCCGAATGGCATAACAAGGTATTCGTAGTGCCTGCTAGCCGTGTTAAAGGATGTCTTCCACTCGTCCCCTTCCCGTATCCTTACCAGATGGTAGGCGTTCAGGAGCTCCAACTTGGAGAAGATGGTAGCCCCCTGGAGAGACTCAAAAGCCGAGGCGATGAGGTGAAGTGGGTAACGTTTTTTAACCGTGATGTCATTCAGGCCCCGGTAGTCGATACGCAGGCGCAAGGTTTTGTCCTTCTTCTCCACAAAGAAGAACCCTGTGCCGGCGGGGGAGGCAGAATGACGGATACACCCTGCAGCCAGGGAGTCCCCAGTGTACTCATACCTCCTGATGAGCTGGGTCTTTTTACAGGACAGGTAGAAATATAATGACCGCCCTATGTGTTCAGTCTGTGTAACCATTCGGCAGGAGACAATCTAGCTCTGCCAAGTTGCATAGGCGAGTCGGCAACCCTCTGTGATTTCTGAGAGAACTCGGGTGACATCGGATTCACTCGGAAGTGTAGACTTTGGGGATTTCCGGGATTCCTTGGAGGCGAGGTGGAAATTGAGGACGTGCGAGGGCAACCGGAACAGAAGATGAGGGAGTACTGGGAGAGAAAAGCCTGGCAGGTTCCAGAATCTCCAGCATAGCGCTCCGGAGGTAAGCATGGTTCTCGGGACACCGTGGTAGGCTGGGAAGAAATGCCGCTGGTGGCGGGGTTGCTGAGAGTCTGGGGGATTAAAGTAGTGGCTGCTGCCTAATAGACAATCTGCTGACTTTCTCCGGCAATGTATGGCAAGCACAGCCGTGGCGTTCAGCCAAGGTCTGGAATCCTTCCATAAGGTTGTGAAGTAACTCCTCGTGTCTTGCAATGGTGGCTCAGTGGGAGGAGACGGCGTCGCAGAGCTTGTCCGAGTCTGCTGGGTCAGCCAGTTTGTACTATCAGGAATCAGGATAAGACCCATATGCAAACAGTTCAAATCATAGATGATTATTACAAAACAGTGGGCAGGCAAACGACAGGTCAAGGGCAGGCAGAGGTCAGTAATCCAGGGCAGAGTCAATAAGGTAGAGAACGGCAGGCAGGCTCAGGGTCAGGTCAGGAAGAGGTTTGTAAACCAGGTCAGAGTCAGATATGTCCAGGACAGCAGGCACGCTCGGAGTCAGGACAGGTAGAATAGGTCAGAACCGGGAGAACTAGAAAACAGGGACTAGAGAGAATAGAAGTACGGGAAAAAACACTCTGGTAGGCTTGACGTAACAAGACAAACTGGCAACAGACCAACAGAAAACACAGGTAGAAATGCACAGGGGATACTGGGGAAAATGGGCTACACCTGGAGGGGGATGGAGACAAGCACAAGACAGGTGAAACAGATCAGGGTGTGTTGTGGAAAATAACCACTATACTTTATTACAAATAAGGTCTTACAGAGTTTTTGTTGCATCAAGAAATGACTTTATTAAAGTTTTCAACAAAGCCGATACCAGTCTGCAGAAGGGCACACATCCTTAAGGTCTCCCTCCATCTTATATAGTCCTCTTCAGTTTTCCCGCTCTTTTATTGCTCCGCCCACTTCCTTTGTCCCTGAGGACGGCTGAACTATTACTCCAACCAATCACCCGCTCCCCTGTCTTGCACACACACTCATGTTTAGTTTAAACATGACAAGGCCCTAAATTACACAAACCTCACCCCCTCATGCTGTAATCAATCAAGAAGATACCAAGGAGACAAAGGTCTAGCCCAAACTCTATTCAACCCTGGTGCTGCTCCCTTCACTGTGTTTGAAGAGAGAGACAAAAACAAACGGCCCAATTCAGTTAGCCACAAAGAATGTTAACTATATGTTCATGATTAACTCAATTTTATCTGATAATCCATTAAAAATACACATCAGGTGTGACAGATTGTGCAATATAGACAGTATAGTACATTTTATTATCGCAGTACAGTATTTATTATACATAGTAGCTACTATACTATACTATCTATACTTTTGATCATGATTAGTTACAGGCATAGGACAATTAATTAGGTGACAGAAAAAAAAAAAATGTAAAAAACAAGTGACAAGGGTAAAAGGTGGATGGAAAATAACTAATAACATATATGTGGTGACAATGAAAACAAACACAGCAGACTGTCTTCAGTAGTTTATGGACACAAAAGGATAGAGGGGTCTTTCTGGGGTGGGTTAAGAGGTATGACAGAAGCATATTGGAGGCAGATAGATGTTGTGACACAGGAGAGGGGAGTGGACTGTCCTTCCAGGATAAGGACTCCACCAAGGTCACTCAGTCAGTCACTGCTGTGCTGCTGCTGCCCTCTGCTGGAGAGAACGTGTAACATTCAGTCACAATCACTGTGGTGACATTTCCAATAGATAGAGATCTAGAATCAGCTTCCCCTCCCCCAATCCTAACCTTAACCTTTAGTGGGATAAAAAAAAAAAATCTGACCCAAGATCAGCATCTAGGGGCAACTTCACCCTAAACCCAGGCACACTCCACACTGTCATGTTATGGATACACACTGAAAACAATGTGGTTAGCTGGTCACAACGTGATTATACAGTTTTTCATGCAGCAAAACTAAAAAGACTAAGAAAGATTTGTGTGATTAAAGAGTGACGTTTACAACACACAGCAATGTGGTGTTGTCTGTATCTTTGTTGAGAAATCAGCATCATCTGGTACAACAGACAGAGGAGACACCAACACTGACCTGTGTGGTCACCTGTAGAGCTAGTGAGCTGTAGACCACATTATCATCTGGTTCTGCTGCCTACAGAGGAGGAACAGGTAGAGAGGTGAACAGGGACAGTTCTGTTATAATGGAGAGTACAGTTTAAAACAGAGTTCTCAGTGAAATTAAAAGTGTAGACAGTTGTAATTGTGATATGTGACATAAAGGTGATATATTAGGCCTATAGGTATAATGGTGACATAACCATGACTATATTAACACTGAGGAAACAATCACCTACTGTTGTTTCTGATAACATAATACTAGCTGTGGCTAATCAACAGAGCAGCTTTACCTTGGCCTGTACTTTTAGTTGGGCCTTGTGCTGGAGGATGACAGTGCTGTATGTGACATCATCATCATCTTCAGGAAATGGGGCCTGCTGATAGAGAGAGACCCAGATAACAAAAATGTGTTGTTGTATGTTATAGTGTACATTTATCTATTGCTTGTTCCAAGAAAGATAATGAAACTGTAAATACAATTGTTTTCTAAAACAGATGCAAATTTGCCAAGGCTATGACGTTTTATGAGTAGCATCCATAATGTTGTCTAAGACCAACGATGCATGTCGCCATATGTTGACCTTCTGTTCTGTCCTGAACTGATCAGGCATCACAGTGCTGTACATCACGTCATGGTGGCTCTCTGGCTTTGGACCCTGAGAAATGGACAGGACAGAAGGTAAACATATGGCGACATGCATAGGAATACAGAGTATAGGAACTTCAGATACTCAGCTCAACACTGCAGGGATTGAAAATCACAGTCTACTTGAATCACAGTCTACTTGAATCACAGTCTACTTGAACAGAGCAATACTCAATCATGAGGCATCAAAGCCAAAGGAACTGAATAATATTAAGAAATGCTATAGATGGAAGGAAAGTAGTGTGGAAACCTACCAAAAAACAATTAGGCAACAACAAATTCAATCCATTCTAGACAACTTCCTGGACAAAACGTTCCACTGTAATAGTGTAAACTTGGCAGTAGAAAACCTAAACAGTATATTTGACCTCTCAGCATCCCTATCAAATTAAAAATCTCTAACAGAAAACCAAAGAAAAGTAACAACAGTGATAAATGGTTTGATGAAGAATGCAAAAACATAAGAAAGAAATTGAGAAACCTATCCAACCAAAAACATAGAGACCCAGAAAACCTTAGCCTACGCCTTCACTATGGTAAATCACTAAAACAATACAGAAATACACTATGGAAAAATAAGGAACAGCATGTCAGAAATCAGCTCAATGTAATTGAAGAATCCATAGACTCTAACCACTTCTGGGAAAATTGGAGAACACTAAACAAACAACAACACGAAGAGCTATCTATCCAAAACAGAGATGTGTGGGTAAACCACTTCTCCAATCTTTTTGGCCCTATAACAGAGAACAAACAGCAAAAAAATATACATTATCAAATGCAAATCTTAGAATCAACTATTAAAGAATACCAGAACCCACTGGATTCTCCAATTACATTGAATGAACTACAGGACAAAATACAAACCCTCCAACCCAAAAAGGCCTGTGGTGTTGATGGTATCCTCAATGAAATGATAAAATATACAGACCACAAATTTCAATTAGCTATACTTAAACTCTTTAACATCATCCTTAGTTCTGGCATCTTCCCCAATATTTGGAACCAAGGACTGATCACCCCAATCCACAAAAGTGGAGACAAATTTGACCCCAATAACTACCGTGGGATATGTGTCAACAGCATCCTTGGGAAAATCCTCTGCATAATCATTAACAGCAGACTAGTTCATTTCATCAGTGAAAACAATGTACTGAGCAAATGTCAAATTGGCTTTTTACCAAATGACCGTACGACAGACCACATATTCATCCTGCACACCCTAATTGACAAACAAACAAACCAAAACAAAGGCAAAGTCTTCTCATGCTTTGTTGATTTCAAAAAAGCTTTTGACTCAATTTGGCATGAGGGTCTGCTATACAAATTGATGGAAAGTGGGGTTGGGGGAAAAACATACGACATTATAAAATCCATGTACACAAACAACAAGTGTGCGGTTAAAATTGGCAGAAAACACACACATTTATTTCCACAGGGCTGTGGGGTGAGACAGGGATGCAGTTTAAGCCCCACCCTCTTCAACATATATATCAACGAATTGGCGAGGGCACTAGAACAGTCTGCAGCACCCAGCCTCACCCTACTAGAATCTGAAGTCAAATGTCTACTGTTTGCTGATGATCTGGTGCATCTGTCGCCAACCAAGGAGGGCCTACAGCAGCACCTAGATCTTCTGCACAGATTCTGTCAGACCTGGGCCCTGACAGTAAATCTCAGTAAGACAAAAATAATGGTGTTCCAAAAAAGGTCCAGTTGCCAGGACCACAAATACAAATTCCATCTAGACACCGTTGCCCTAGAGCACACAGAAAACTATACATACCTCGGCCTAAACATCAGCGCCACAGGTAACTTCCACAAAGCTGTGAACGATCTGAGAGACAAGGCAAGAAGGGCCTTCTATGCCATCAAAAGGAACTTACAATTTGACATACCAATTAGGATCTGGCTAAAAATACTTGAATCAGTTATAGAACCCATTGCCTTTTATGGTTAGGTCTGGGGTCCGGGGTCTGGAGTCTGGGGTCCGCTCACCAACCAAGAATTCACAAAATGGGACAAACACCAAATTGAGACTCTGCATGCAGAATTCTGCAAAAACATCCTCTGTGTACAACGTAAAACACCAAATAATGCATAGAGAGCAGAATTAGGCCAATACCCGCTAATTATCAAAATCCAGAAAAGAGCCGTTAAATTCTATAACCACTTAAAAGGAAGCGATTCCCAAAACGTCCTTAACAAAGCCATCACCTACAGAGATATGAACTTGGAGAAGGGTCCCCTAAGTGAGCTGGCCCTGGGGCTCTGTTCACAAACAGAAACAGACCCCACAGAGCCCCAGGACAACAACAATAACAACAACAACACAATTAGACCCAACCAAATCATGAGAAAACAAAAAGAGAATTACTTGACACATTGGAAAGAACAAACAAAAAAACAGAGCAAACTAGAATGCTATTTGGCCCTAAACAGAGAGTACACAGTGGCAGAATACCTGACCACTGTGACTGACCCAAACTTAAGGAAAGCTTTGACTATGTACAGAGTCAGTGAGCATAGCCTTGCTATTGAGAAAGGCCACCGTAGGCAAACCTGGCTCTCAAGAGAAGACAGGCTATGTGCACACTGCCCACAAAATGAGGTGGAAATTGAGCTGCACTTCCAAACCTCCTGCCAAATGTATGACCATATTAGAGACACATATTTCCCTCAGATTACAACGATCCACAAAGAATTTGAAAACAAACCCAATTTTGATAAACTCCCTTATCTACTGGGTGAAAAACCACAGTGTGCCATCACAGATGCAAGATTTGTGACCTGTTGCCACAAGAAAAGGGCAACCAGTGAAGAACAAACACCATTGTAAATACAACCCATATTTATGTTTATTTATTTTCCCATTTGTACTATTTGCACATTGTTACAACACTGTATATATACAAAATATGACATTTGAAATGTCTTTATTCTTTTGAAACTTCTGAGTGTAATGTTTACTGTTAATATTTACTGTTTATTTCACTTTTGTTTACTATCTACTTCACTTGCTTTGGCAATATTAAACATACGTTTCCCATGCCAATAAAGCCCTTAAATTGACAAATTGAATTGAATTGAATTGAGAGAGAGAGAGAGAGAGAGAGAGAGAGAGAGAGAGAGAGAGAGAGAGAGAGAGAGAGAGAGAGAGAGAGAGAGAGAGAGAGAGAGAGAGAGAGAGAGAGAGAGAGAGAGAGAGAGAGAGAGAGAGAGAGAGAGAGAGAGAACCTTAGCTCACATTGCAGGAATGGAGGAGAGAGAAAGAGAGAGAGAACCTTAGCTCCATGCAGAGATGGAGTGATTGGTACTAGTCCAAGATCTCCACAGACCAAAACCAGGTTTATTCAGTTTGTACCTGCTGTGCTGTTTCTCTGGTGTGGCTCACTGTGCTGTATGAAATGTCCTGCTCAGGGTCAGCAGACTGCAAAGAAATAAATAGCAAAGAGATACAGGACTTGTCTATTTACCAACTAAACCACAGTTTGTTTCCATGATAGGATGCAGTCAGAGATATATTTAGTGAACTGACAATTTCCTGTTCTCTTTCTTTTAAACATCATTTGTCAACGTCTTGAGTGCTATAAGACCTTGGGTTCAGTTAGAATATTGTACCTTTTATGTCAACTCATTGATAACCAACTGAAGAGGTAACACTACAGTCAAATGGTAGATGATCCCAAATCATGAACAGAAAAGCAGATGGTTGAAAATAATATAATATAATAAAATAAGTGTATCCTACCACTGAGTTGTTAGTTGTCTGGTCCTTGGCCTTATTGTCCTCTGGAATAAAGAGAGGGAGATGTCAATTACTTCTGAGTTTGTTATAGTACATTAATACCTCTGAATGGATTTCTTATAGACAATTCCTCCAAATACTTTCTGTCATTCAAGATCAATCACAGCCAAGCAATATACTGTTGGTCACAATGTCAATACATTTTGTATTTTTGTAAACTATTCTCCTTTTTTATATTCACATAAAATGACAACTTACTATGCTTTGTCCACATCTTCCATGTTACTAGGATACCAGCTGTCACCACCACCAACATGCCCCAAGGAATCAGTAGGACTTTCACATCTATGGACCTGATGGATTACATAGAAGAACTTGAATCAAAAACACAATTAAAATAGATCATTATAAATTGATCATTTGTGAAAAAGTAATAACTTGTTGTTTACACTGTTGTGATAAATGGAACAATTATTTAGCTATTCACATGTGTGGAAGTTTACATTATTATTATTGAGATAATTACTATACAAATAACGTTGTTTTTTTAAAGTGTGCAACTTGTCCTTGCAAATGAGTGAGAATAACACAAAAATTGCTGCTACTTCTCCAAAGAAATGTTCCAACCAAGAGGAAGTGCTAACAGTCTCTATATGCATTTAGGAAGGGAGTTTGGTTAGCTTTAACTGTTGTAGTGTATGATGGAATTGTAATGTTTCTTTGTGTTCATATTATCAAACAATTGCCATAATATGTGGGATAATACAGCTGAATGAGTGATAATAACCTCTGGTGGACTTCCTCCATGTTCCCCTCAGCTTGGTTTGCTGTGAGGTAAAACAACAATGCCATTAATGAAATTACTGGTATACCAAATAGTCAGGTTGTATAGCAACATCACATTCATAGTCAATATTCCAATTTGTTTCAGACGATGAAACAAAGTGAATCTGCTGTCAAGGATTATGAAAACAGTAGCAGATTTTCACTGACTATCATCTATGTCAGGAAGTAAATCATGGAATAAATACATATTTTCAGGGTGATACTAATGTAAGAAAATTACATCATTTTGATGTGAAGTAACTATGGATATAAAACTATTTTTGTGACCCAAAAATGAATGTACTTACTGATAGCAGTGATGATTTGTGTTGCAGTATGTTGACTGACAATGATGTGAACAGGCATCTCTAGTTCTCCCACTTCACACCAATACCAGTCAGTGTTCTCCATCTTCAGTCCACTCATAGTCACTGTTAAGACTGTTCTGTTGTTGGCCAGACTGATATCCTTTAATGTCACTGTTCCATGTAAAGTCCCAGAATACGACACACAATCACCACCCATCCTGCGCCACTTTATATCTCCAGAGTTACTATAGTAACAGCGGACAGTGACACTCCCTCCTTCAACTCCAGTCACTTCCTGTTGGTCCACATAAAGTTCTGGAGTACCTGAACACAGAGGTACAGACACCAAAGAAAGAACTCAGCAGCAGAACTTTATTTCTAGTAAGTATTTTTACTTCCAAAATATCCTCATTAAAATCATCAATTGATAGAATCAGTATGACCTTTTTTTGCCAAGTACATTTACAAATAGTGTTACTTGGTGATATGGTGCTGCTAGTGATAGACAACATTGAGAGACAGAATACAGACAGCGGAGTTTAAACAAAGTTTACACCACAATCTACATATAGAGAACATAAAGTAGTCATATACCTACATTCTTCAGGTCAACTTGAACAATAATGGTGATACCAGTTACCAGACAAGGAACCAGTTACCAGGAAATTAAATGAGAACACCAGTCATTTAGTTTGTGGAAGCAGGCTATTTCTGATTGTCTCATCATTACTGAGAACTACCTATTCTACTTTACTTAATTGTAGGAGTTGCAGGGATCTTACCTGGAGTGACAGACAGGTAGAACCGTTGTATCATGATATCTGGTCCTCCATTGATCTCAACAACACACCTGTAAGTCTTAGAGTCCTCTGGCTCCAGATCAGTCATGGTCACAGTGAAGACTCTCTGGTTGATGTCATCAGAGATTGAGGCATTACCACTGCTCTTAGGATGGTCACTGCGTACTAGAGAGGAGCAACGAATCCAATCATACCCTTTTCACCAGTATTTCACATGATTTATGTAATACTGATCATAGTGACATGGGATGGTGATGGAGCCTCCTGTCTGCACAGACACATGCCTCACTGTGGACACATCAACACAAAAGACATTTAGGTTGGAATTCAACAAAATCTGCACTGCAGAAAAAAAATAGCTTGTTAATGATTGAGATGTATTACACCGTGTTTACAGTGAATTGACCCACTGGACTTCAGCCCTTTATAGAAACATGTTACACATACCTGCTGATACTCTGTAGAGGATGAGGAAGAGGAGGAGGAGGAGGAGTGAGAGATGAAGAGCCATGTGAAGGTTTCAGTCTGCCTGGTATATTATATGGTACCTGAGCACAAATGTGTGTCAAGGACCAAGGTACCAGCCAGAATGACTCTACTTCCTAATGTTAATAGACTTCACTGTCTGTAACTCTCTTCCTGCTTCTGTTTGTGTGTACATGCCCCCCTCAGTGGCAGATAGCAACTATTGCATCATATGGACTAGTTTAACCCCAAAATCATAGTCACTAAAATATATTTCAGCTTTCTCTAAGGGTTTTGGAACCAAGAGTCACTACTATCCTGTTACACTCTACTGAAACATAGGCTACTAATGATTACAAATATTCAATAATTGGGCGACATACACCACATTGGCAAATTCAATATTTCAGTATATAAGAAACGATATGATAAATGTTCTCAATGTGCTAGACATTGATAGATTAGAGGGGTCTTGTCCTACAGAGATGTAGTGATGGGGACTAGAACAAGACCTCCACAAACTCTAACTTTAAACCAGGTCACGGTTCAGGGTCCTCTGGACAACAATCCAGTCTGATGTGGTTTTACGTTCAACAAGAACGCTCTCTGTCTCTCTCCCACTTATTTTAAAGATTTTTGTAGTAATTTTACCCGACCGTAGGTCGAATCATGCATCCTCTGAAACATGACCCGCCATGCCGCGCTGCTTCTTAACACCTGCTTGCTTAATCCGGAAGCCAGCCGCACCAATGTGTCGGAGGAAACACCGTTCAACTGACGACTGCTGTCCCACCACAAGGAGTCGCTAGAGCACGATGTGCCAAGGAAAGCCCCTGGGCCAAACCCTGCCCTAACCCAGACGATGCTGGGGCAATTGTGCACCGCCCTATGGGACTCCCGCTCTTGGCTGGCTGTGACAAAGCCTGGGATAAAACCCCAGGCAGTAGTGACACCTCAACACTGCAGTGCAGTGCCTTTGACTGCTGCGCCAATTGGGAGGCCCCTTTATCCCTCTTCTATACAGGAAATGAACCCTTTGTCATGTACAGCTCATAACCACAGATGTCCTCCAAGCCAAAGTGTTAAAGTTAATTCAGGAAGCTGCATTACCAGAATGCTGCAAGTTTCAGCTAAACTCATTCCACAACGTCATGTTAACTACTGAGCAATGCATCCAACACAGCAAACTACTTCACACTCAAACTCACACACATTGTTTTTTGCTTTGGTACAATTTTCATACATATGTGGTAACGTTTCACAACTCTTAGTACAAAACTCAAAACAGATCATCAAAAAGGTTGTTTTTTCTAAACTTTAAGCACATTTTCAATTGACTAAGTACAACACACAAAAGCACATTAAAGCATTAGACCTATCACTAAAAGCTTCAGTCATGCAATACTTAAATCTGAACTGGTTCTCTAGCAAATCAGTAAGATTGTCTCAACCAATGTTCAAGAATGGCCTTTTTCCCTTTATTCAGATTACAACCACTCACTTTCAGTTATTTGAAAAGGAAATAATCTCCCAGATATCACTATTTCTAAAACAAGCCATAGAAAGTTGGTTGCAATTTCAATTTAATCCACCAGAAACGAAATAACAAATAATGCAACAAATATTGTGGTTAAACTCAAATATACTAATTGACAAAAACACCTTTTTTTTTTGATAAAATGTTTAAAAAAGGTAGAATCTTTGTAAATGATATCATCGGTAGGACTGGTGGAGTTATGTCGCACATGCAGCTAACAAAGACATATGCAAATGTCTGCTCTACCCAAAATTACAACCAAATAATTGCAGCCTTACCGCAAAAATGGAAGAGGAGAGTGGAAGGAGGAGAAAGTAAGGAACTTGTCTGTCGGCCTTGCATTAAAGAACATAATTGGTTAAGGAAAACTGTGATAAATATAAAGGTATATCAGTTTCATTTAAGGACCAAAGGATTGACAGCCGTCCCATATAGATTGCAAAATAGTTGGGAAGAGAGTTTTGACATACCGATCCCATGGCATAGTGTTTATGAACTGACACGCAAAACGACACCGGTTTCAAAACTTTGAATCTTTCAATTTAAATTATTATATAAAATTCTTGCTACCAATAGAATGTTATTTATATGGGGGATACAATCTTCCCAGCTCTGCAGATTTTGCTGCAAAGAGAAAGAATCATTAGATCATTTGTTTTGGTACTGTCCACTTGTAGCTTGATTTTTTGACACAGGTCCAGGAATGGCTAAAGGATTGCAATATTTACCTGGAGCTAACCTTGCATATAGCATTACTGGATAATCTGATAAGTCATAGTCAATCGATCAATAACATAATAATACTTTTAGCAAAAATGTTTATTTTCAATTCACAATCTGTAGAAACAATGAGAATAGAAAGGTTCAGACCTTTTGTAAGACATCACAGTACAGTTTAAATATATATGGCAAATATAAATCCTATATGGATGGTGTTAAAAGATAGATAGAAGGTGTTGAATGGAATTGAAGGATGGGACTAATAACAACTAACAACAAATAATAACAAGATAACTAATAATGTAAGCATACTGTGTCCATAATAAGTATATAGGTTGTAGGTTGGGAGCTTTTGTGAAAGAGCATAGTTAGAAAGATATGGCATATAGAAGCAAACTTGATGGACATCATGAAAATGATCGGAGAGGTTGAGAGTAGAGGAACTTCAGGAGAAAAAACAAACAAAATAGAATTATTGTACAATTGACTGTGTCCATAAAATGTAGATAGTAGGTATAAGCTGGAAGTAGAGGCCTAAGCATTGTTGTTCACAAGTTTACTCCAAGTAGGGAAAGGGTGGCGGGGTTGGAAAGTAATAAAGGGGAATATATATATATTTTTAAAGGATATGTATGTGTATGTATGTATGCATGTATGTATGTGTGTATGTATGTGTGTGTGTATATATGTGTATATATATATGTATATATGTATATGTATATGTATGTGTATGTGTATGTGTATGTGTATGTATATGTGTATATACAGTGGGGGAAAAAAGTATTTAGTCAGCCACCAATTGTGCAAGTTCTCCCACTTAAAAAGATGAGAGAGGCCTGTAATTTTCATCATAGGTACACGTCAACTATGACAGACAAATTGAGAAAAAAAAATCCAGAAAATCACATTGTAGGATTTTTAATGAATTTATTTGCAAATTATGGTGGAAAATAAGTATTTGGTCACCTACAAACAAGCAAGATTTCTGGCTCTCACAGACCTGTAACTTCTTCTTTAAGAGGCTCCTCTGTCCTCCACTCGTTACCTGTATTAATGGCACCTGTTTGAACTTGTTATCAGTATAAAAGACAACTGTCCACAACCTCAAACAGTCACACTACAAACTCCACTATGGCCAAGACCAAAGAGCTGTCAAAGGACACCAGAAACAAAATTGTAGACCTGCACCAGGCTGGGAAGACTGAATCTGCAATAGGTAAGGAGCTTGGTTTGAAGAAATCAACTGTGGGAGCAATTATTAGGAAATGGAAGACATACAAGACCACTGATAATCTCCCTCGATCTGCGGCTCCACGCAAGATCTCACCCAGTGGGGTCAAAATGATCACAAGAACAGTGAACAAAAATCCCAGAACCACACGGGGGGACCTAGTGAATGACCTGCAGAGAGCTGGGACCAAAGTAACAAAGCCTACCATCAGTAACACACTACGCCGCCAGGGACTCAAATCCTGCAGTGCCAGACGTGTCCCCCTGCTTAAGCCAGTACATGTCCAGGCCCGTCTGAAGTTTGCTAGAGTGCATTTGGATGATCCAGAAGAGGATTGGGAGAATGTCATATGGTCAGATGAAACCAAAATAGAACTTTTTGGTAAAAGCTCAACTCGTCGTGTTTGGAGGACAAAGAATGCTGAGTTGCATCCAAAGAACACTATACCTACTGTGAAGCATGGGGGTGGAAATATCATGCTTTGGGGCTGTTTTTCTGCAAAGGGACCAGGACCACTGATCCGTGTAAAGGAAAGAATGAATGGAGCCATGTATCGTGAGATTTTGAGTGAAAACCTCCTTCCATCAGCAAGGGCATTGAAGATGAAACGTGGCTGCATCTTTCAGCATGACAATGATCCCAAACACACCGCCCGGGCAACGAAGGAGTGGCTTCGTAAGAAGCATTTCAAGGTCCTGGAGTGGCCTAGCCAGTCTCCAGATCTCAACCCCATAGAAAATCAGTTGAAAGTCAGAGTTGAAAGTCCGTGTTGCCCAGCGACAGCCCCAAAACATCACTGCTCTAGAGGAGATCTGCATGGAGGAATGGGCCAAAATACCAGCAACAGTGTGTGAAAACCTTGTGAAGACTTACAGAAAACGTTTGACCTGTGTCATTGCCAACAAAGGGTATATAACAAAGTATTGAGAAACTTTTGTTATTGACCAAATACTTATTTTCCACCATAATTTGCTAATAAATTCATAAAAAATCCTACAATGTGATTTTCTTATTTTGTGTGTCATAGTTGACGTGTACCTATGATGAAAATTACAGGCCTCTCTCATCTTTTTAAGTGGGAGAACTTGCACAATTGGTGGCTGACTAAATACTTTTCCCCCCCACTGTATTCCACCCACACGAGTTGCTGGCTCCAGGAGGTGGGGTTGGCAGAGACGAGGCAACGAAGAGTCGTCTCCAGATCCTGATTGGCTCCCTCCGACTGGCCGTTAGATTGGGGGTGAAAACAGGAGGACAGGCTGGCCGATGCCCCAATGAGGGTGCAGAACGCCTTCCAGAACCAGAACGAAAACAGAGGACCGCGATCGGAGACCACCGGAAGTCCATGGATCCGGAAGACGTGCTGCACCATGAGCTGGGCCATTTCCTTGGCTGAGGGTGACTTGGGAAGGGGAATGAAGTGGGCGGCTTTGGAAAACCTATCCACCAACGTGAGGATAGTGGTTTTGCCATCTGATGGAGGGAGACCCTTGACGAAGTCCAGGGATATATGGGACCAGGTGCGGTGAGGAACGGGAAGAGGTTGAAGGAGGCCAGCCGGAGCTTGCCTTAGAATTTTATTCTGAGTACACACAGTGCAGGCGGTGATGAACATGGAGACGTCATGAACCAAGGTGGGCCACCAAAAAGGTAGTAGTACAAAGGTCAGGGTCCGACGGGAGCCAGGATGGCTGGCCAGTCGGGAGGGATGAGCCCATTCCAGAACTGGGGAACAGGCAGAGTCCGGGACAAAAATCTGGGTAACCGGGCCCCCTCCCCGGGGTACGGCTGGGAACACTGCGCCTCACGGACCTGGTACTCTATACCCCAGACGAATGCAGCCGCGAGACAAGAGTTAGGGTAGGGCGGTCTCAGGATCCATTGGTGTAGCAGAGGGGCTATAGAGGCGTGAAAGCTCATCCGGCTTCACATTCTTGGATCCCGGGCTGAAGGAGATGGTGAAGTTGAACCGAGTGAATAGCAGGGCCTGTCGAGATTGCCTGGAGTTGAGGCGCTTGGCGGTGTGGAGATATTCCAGGTTCTTGTGATCCATCCACACTATGAAAGGGTGTTCCTTCCTCTCTAACCAGTGCCTCCACTCCTCTAACGCCATCTTAACCGTGAAGAGTTCTCGGTTACCCGCGTCGTAATTCCTTTCAGTGGTGTTGAGACGATGGGAGAAGAAAGTGCAGGGATGCAACATTTGGTCTTGGGCCGAACGCTGGGACAGGACAGACCCCAATCTGATGTCCAAGGCGTCGACCTCCAACACGAACTGCCGGGACTGATCCGGATGGATTAGGATGGGGGCGGTTGTGAATCGGTGCTTGAGGTTTTAAGAACGCCCGGTCTGCAGCTGGAGACCACGTGATCGGGACCTTGGGAGAGGTGAGTGCTGAAAAACATGGAGGACATGTTCTTGAGCCAAGCGGGAAAAAACGAGAATGTCATTGAGGTAGACGAACACGAACTGGTTCAACTTGTCACGGAGAACATTGTTAACCAGGGTCTGGAACACTGCAGGAGCGTTGGTCAGTCTGAATGGCATAACAAGGTATTCGTAGTGCCTGCTAGCCGTGTTAAAGGATGTCTTCCACTCGTCCCCTTCCCGTATCCTTACCAGATGGTAGGCGTTCAGGAGGTCCAACTTGGAGAAGATGGTAGCCCCCTGGAGAGACTCAAAAGCCGAGGCGATGAGGTGAAGTGGGTAACGGTTTTTAACCGTGATGTCATTCAGGCCCCGGTAGTCGATACGCAGGCGCAAGGTTTTGTCCTTCTTCTCCACAAAGAAAAACCCTGTGCCGGCGGGGGAGGCAGAATGACGGATACACCCTGCAGCCAGGGAGTCCTCAATGTACGTTTCCATCGCCTTGGTCTCCGGACCCGACAGGGAATAGAGCCACCCCTGAGGCGGTGCAGTGCCCGGGAGAAGGTCAATGGCGCAGTCATAGGGCCGAAGCGGAGGAAGTGAGGTGGCACGGGCCTTGCTGAAAACCTCCCGGATGTCCTGGTATTCCATGGGAATGGCGAAAAGGTCCGAGACTTTACCCAAGCCTGCAGGAAGATGTCCCAGGGCATGCTGCGCCTACTTCAGGCATTGAGCATGGCAGAATGCGGTCCAACCATTGATTGAACCCACAGTCCAGTCCACAAGGGGATTGTGTCTTTGGAGCCATGAAAACCCCAACACAACGGGTACCTGAGGGGATTCGATAAGTAGAAACTGGATCGTCTCGCGTTGGTTGCCTGACACTCGCAGGTTGATAGGAACCATGTTGTGGGTGACTCTGCCAATAGAACGCTCATCCAGCGCTCTGACGTCCATGGGAATGGAGAGGGTTTGAGTGGGGATTCCCAACTCTGACACCAGGGTAGCGTCCATAAAACTCTTGTCGGCCCCAGACTCAATGAGTACCGGGAGAGATTTGGACCGGTCACCGCACAGCAGGATGGCATGGAGAGGGGTACGAGTAATGGGAGACTGGACATTCTCCGTAATTGCCACCAGTGTACTCATACCTCCTGATGAGCCGGGTCTTTTTACAGGACAGGTAGAAATATAATGACAGCCCTATGTGTTCATTCTGTGTAACCATTCGGCAGGAGACAATCTAGCTCTGCCAAGTTGCATAGGCGAGTCGGCAACCCTCTGTGATTTCTGAGAGAACTCGGGTGACATCGGATTCACTCGGAAGTGTAGACTTTGGAGATTTCCGGGATTCCTTGGAGGCGAGGTGGAAATTGAGGACGTGCGAGGGCAACCGGAACAGAAGATGAGGGAGTACTGGGAGAGAAAAGCTTGGCAGGTTCCAGAATCTCCAGCATAGCACTCCGGAGGTAAGCAAGGTTCTCGGGACACCGTGGTAGGCTGGGAAGAAATGCCGCTGGTGGCGGGGTTGCTGAGAGTCTGGGGGATTAAAGTAGTGGCTGCTGCCTAATAGACAATCCGCTGACTTTCTCCGGCAATGTATGGAAAGCACAGACGTGGCGTTCAGCCAAGGTCTGGAATCCTTCCATAAGGTTGTGAAGTAACTCCTCGTGTCTTGCAATGGTGGCTCAGTGGGAGGAGACGGCGTCGCAGAGCTTGTCCGAGTCTGCTGGGTAAGCCAGTTTGTACTATCAGGAATCAGGATAAGACCCATATGCAAACAGTTCAAATCATAGATGTTTATTACAAAACAGTGGGCAGGCAAACGACAGGTCAAGGGCAGGCAGAGGTCAGTAATCCAGGGCAGAGTCAATAAGGTAGAGAACGGCAGGCAGGCTCAGGGTCAGGTCAGGCAGAGGTTTGTAAACCAGGTCAGAGTCAGATAGGTCCAGGACAGCAGGCATGCTCGGAGTCAGGACAGGTAGAATAGGTCAGAACCGGGAGAACTAGAAAACAGGGACTAGAGAGAATAGAAGTATGGGAAAAACACGCTGGTAGGCTTGACGAAACAGGACAAACTGGCAACAGACAAACAGAAAACACAGGTCGAAATGCAGAGGTGATACTGGGGAAAATGGGCTACACCTGGAGGGGGATGGAGACAAGCACAAGACAGGTGAAACAGATCAGGGTGTGTTGTGGAAAATAACCACTATACTTTATTACAAATAAGGTCTTACAGAGTTTTTGTTGCATCAAGAAATGACTTTATTAAAGTTTTCAACAAAGCCGATACCAGTCTGCAGAGGGGCACACATCCTTAAGGTCTCCCTCCATCTTATATAGTCCTCTTCAGTTTTCCTGCTCTTTTATTCCTCCGCCCACTTCCTTTGTCCCTGAGGACGGCTGAACTATTACTCCAACCAATCACCCGCTCCCCTGTCTTGCACACACACTCATGTTTAGTTTAAACATGACAAGGCCCTAAATTACACAAACCTCACCCCCTCATGCTGTAATCAATCAAGAAGATACCAAGGAGACAAAGGTCTAGCCCAAACTCTATTCAACCCTGGTGCTGCTCCCTTCACTGTGTTTGAAGAGAGAGACAAAAACAAACGGCCCAATTCAGTTAGCCACAAAGAATGTTAACTATATGTTCATGATTAACTCAATTTTATCTGATAATCCATAAAAAATACACATCAGGTGTGACAGATGTCCATTGTGCAATATAGACAGTATAGTACATTTTATTATCGCAGTACAGTAGTTATTATACATAGTAGCTACTAAACTATACTATCTATACTTTTGATCATGATTAGTTACAGGCATAGGACAATTAATTAGGTGACAGAAATAAGATGATGATGTAAAAAACAAGTGACAGGGGTAAAAGGTGGGTGACACATAACTACTATAACAGATAGTGTGTGGTCCTCTGTAGCTCAGCTGGTAGAGCACGGCGCTTGTAACGCCAAGGTAGTGGGTTCGATCGCAGGGACCACCCATACACAAAACAAAAATGTATGCACGCATGACTGTAAGTCGCTTTGGATAAAAGCGTCTGCTAAATGGCATATTATTATTATTATTATAGTGTATGGGGTGACAAGAAAACTAACACAGCAGACTGTCTTCAGTAGTTTATGGACACAAAAGGATAGCGGGGTCTTTCTGGGGTGGGTTAAGAGGTATGACAGAAGCATATTGGAGGCAGATAGATGTTGTGACACAGCAGAGGGGAGTGGGCTGTCCTTCCAGGATAAGGACTCCACCAAGGTCACTCAGTCAGTCACTGCTGTGCTGCTGCTGCCCTCTGCTGGAGAGAACGTGTAACATTCAGTCACATTCATTGTGGTGACATTTCCAATAATAATAATAATATGCCATTTAGCAGACGCTTTATCCAAAGCAACTTACAGTCATGTGTGCATACATTTTTACGTATGGGTGGTCCTGGGGATCGAACCCACTACCCTGGCGTTACAAGCGCCATGCTCTACCAATTGAGCTACAGAGGACCAATAGATACAGATCTAGGATCAGCTTCCCCTCCCCCAATCCTAACATTAACCTTAAGTGGGAATTTTTTTTTAAATCTGACCCAAGATCAGCATCTAGGGGCAACTTCACCCTAAACCCAGGCACACTCCACACTGTAATGTTATGGATACACACTGAAAACAATGTGGTTAGCTGGTCACAACGTGATTATACAGTTTTTCATACAGCAAAACTAAAAAGACTAAGAAAGATTTGTGTGTTTAAAGAGTGACGTTTACTACACACAGCAATGTGGTGTTGTCTGTATCTTAGTTGAGAGATCAGCATCATCTGGTACAACAGACAGAGGAGACACCAACACTGACCTGTGTGGTCACCTGTAGAGCTAGTGAGCTGTAGACCACATTATCATCTGGTTCTGCTGCCTACAGAGGAGGAACAGGTAGAGAGGTGAACAGGGACATTTTGTCATGATAGATTGTACCATGAAATTGACATTTATATAATGGTGATACAGAGAACATGTTTACTAAACAATCAACCAATCCATACATTTATTAAAGTACCTTAATATGAAGCTGTGGCTAGAACACATCCAACTAGATGAACAACATCAGCCTACCTGTATGTGAGCTGTCTGAATAAGACAACCACGATGGGAATAATAATAATAATAGTAATAATAGTAATAGTAATAATAATAGTAATAATAGTAATAATAAGAATAGTAATAATAATAATAGTAATAATAATAATAGTAATAATAATAATAGTACAAATAATAATAATAACCACAGTGGGAATAAGTCTGTAGACTATTATGTTTTGGATGTGTTTTGTCCTTTTCTCATCGTTGAAACAACATTATATGTATAAAAATATTGTCAAATCCATTTCATTCGTTCATTCTTACCTTGGTCTGTAACTTTAGCTGGGTCTTCCTCTTTAAGACGACAGTACTGTACGTTACATCATCATTGTCAGGAAATGGGTCCTGCTGGTAGAGAGACGGACACAGACTCATACTGTATGGAAATGACTATATCAAGAATAGAAAGGTGCATGTATGATTGAAAAGACAAGATGAACGTAGCCTACCGCTGCAGTGCTTGTTGGCTGGTTCTCAGCTTTATTGTCCTCTAGAGAGGGAGAAATGAATGTCCTCTGTGTTACAGTGGACCCATACCTGATTGGCAGTTACGTTTCATGTCACTTCAACACCACCTGTCTCCTCAGAGCTAAATGAAGGTGTACTGTACGTACATTCCATAATGTGTGCACAATTCATTCTATTGTATATTCCAATACTATAATATATTGTAATGTATTTAATTAATATATTTTAAATAAATACTTACTATGCTTTGTCCACATCTTCCATGTGACTAGGATACCAGCTGTCACCACCACCAACATGCCCAGAGAGATCAGTAGGACTTTCACATCTATGGAACTGGTGGATGGCATGCTCTATAAGAACTTTTACATTGATCATTATAAATAGATCATTTGTGAAAAAGTTATAATTTGTTGTTTGCAGCTATACACGTGCGGAACTTCACCATGCAAATAAAGATATTATATTATTACTATTGAGATTATTACTATACAAATGAGGTTGACTTTAAGTGTGCAACCTTTTTTCGACAGTGTGCTGGTCTCTATCTCGTCCAGTATTGTTATGTTGACTCCTACGCACCTGGAACAGACACTTTTCAGTAGTAAGGACCTTAAAAGAGCGCAGACGGCCTCTGATCATATAAGTTTGCAATTTAACCATGCAAATGATAGACTGAGAATAACAGCAACATTGCTGCTACTTCTCACAAGGCAACCACAGAGATGTTATTCTACCCAAGAGGAAATGGTAACTCACGGGGCACACACTGGTTAAATCAACGTTGTTTGAATGTAATTTCTCAACGTATTGTGACGTGGAATCAATGTAAAAAATATATTGGGTTTGAAAAAAGTCATCAACCAGTACTGTTTTCAGCTCTTAAATACATTGACTTAACCTGACTAACAGGTTGTTACATCTATCTATTTTTAACATAATCATCAAAACTATGTATGTTGAAATTGCGTTGAAAACATCAAATGTGATTTTTCTGTCTATATTCGATTGGGTGGTTGAAATTATGTTGAATTTGAGATTTGATTAGACATATTTTATTTGACCTTGTTCCAATGTTGATAGTAAAATGGTATGTTTGAATCAACTTCATTGTTTCAATGTCATGCTATTAACCTAAAGAAAGAGGTATATTGAAATACAACGTGAAGCCACAGTCCTGAACAGTCACTCCTACTGGTATATATGGGGTAATGCACTTCAGTGAGAACCAGTCTACCATCCAGATGCCTACCTCTATGTACACTGCTTAGCTTTGGAAACAAGCTGTGTTCAATTCAGCTAAACTATCATGTCAACACATTTAGACATTGATCAGTTCCCACACTAATTTGCGTAGATTACCTAAATAATGTTAAATAGTTGAAAGTAACTCCTCTAACTTCTCTTACACAAGCTGTATGTGAAAGTAAATTCAGAGTGAGGTTGGGTTTATGTAGGCTACATTGACATCTGATTTGCCCAACAACGAACACCATCATTTCAACGTGAAGCTAGGTATGCTATCATTCGGCCTTGGTTGATTGTATCTTTGGAAGTTTAGAAACTTGAAGAAATGATATGATTACTATTGAAATTACGTTAATTTTATGTGTGCAACTCATTCAAAATGAGTGAGAATGACACCAACATTGCTGCTACTTCTCACAAGGCAACCACAGAGATGTTCTACCAAGACGAAGTGCTAACAGTCTCTATATGCATTTAGGAGGATGTTTGGTTAGCTTTAACTGTTGTAGTGTATGATGAAATTGTAACGCTTCTTTGTGTTCATATTATCAAACAATTGCCATAATATGTGGGATAATAGAGCTGAATGAGTGATAATAACCTCTGGTGGACGTCCTCCATGTTCCCATCAGCTCCTTGACTTGTGTTGTCAATCTGAACAGGCTCAGCAGTTGGAGAGGCAGAGGGTTGTTGATTGGTTGGAGCTTGGTTTGCTGTGAGATAAAATAACAATGCCATCAATGAAATTACTGGGATACCAGATAGTCAGGTTGTATAGCAACATCACATTCATAGTTAATATTACAATTTGTTCCAGATGATACCACTGGATAAAACAGAGTGAATCATGTTTGATCATAAAGTATGTGATTGATCTACTCACTTGACGTCATTGTAGTGGTTCTCTGTGTTGCAGTTTGTTGACTGACAGTGATGTGAACAGGCATCCCTAGTTCTCCCACTCTACACCAATACCAGTCAGTGTGCTCCATCTTCAGTCCACCCATAGTCACTGTTAAGACTTTTCTGATACCCATTAATGGCACAGAATACCCACTTCTACAACCACCACCCATCCTGCACCACTTCGTATCTCCAGAGTTACTAGAGTAACAACGGACAGTGACACTCCCTCCTTCTACTCCAGTCACCTCCTGTTGGTCCACATAGAGTTCTGGAATACCTGAACACAGAGGTAAAAAACAAGAATTCAGAGGAGAAAAAAGTGTTTTTACAACAGGCTCCTAACAAATTCCTTAAAGCTGCAGTCTGTGATTGGTACATCCATTGTTGGTCTTTTAAATTCATGATAATTATATATAGCCATTAATTATTGAAGAATTTAACTTGCCTCACGAGTTTAGTTCAACTGTTACCCCATCATGACCCCAAATATATTCTTGTTTTACTCAGTGGTTTGTAAATAATTTGTAAACATGGTCAGTTCTTGCACCTACGTATACAGTATATCTCTGTCTATGAATTTCAGACTGGTTATGTCAGTTTGGCACCGATGTGGATGTGATGAGGAGTCAGGCGCAGGACACAGAGGTTTAGTCCAACAAACTTTACTATAGTAAAGTGAACAATAATCAATACACGACCTCGAAAATACAGAGGCGAGAACAGTACGCAACATGCGTAAAACAAAACATGTAGAGCGCAAAACACGCAGCTCAAACGACACGCGGACAACAACACACAATATAACTAACACAAAACAGGGAACTTATAGGACACGTAATTAGGACACAAACAGACACAGGTGTACCAGACAGACCAAAGCAATCAACACACAAAACATACAACGGTGGCAGCTAGTATTCCGGGGACGGCGAACGCCGAAGCCTGCCCGAACCAGGAGGAGGAGCAGCCTCGGCCGAAACCGTGACAGTACCCCCCCCTTGACGCGCGGCTCCAGCCGTGCGCCGACCCCGGTCTCGGGGACGGCCAGGAGGACGCGGACCCGGGCGCGTGGGATGCCCACGGTGGAACTCTGTCAGGAGGGATGGGTCGAGGATGTCCCTCCTAGGCACCCAGCACCGTTCCTCCGGACCGTACCCCTCCCACTCCACGAGATACTGGAGACCACTCCTCCGGCGCCTCGAGTCCAATATAGTCCGGACCCTGTACGCCGGTGCCCCCTCGATGTCCAAAGGGGGTGGAGGGGTCTCTCCTATCTCCTCTTCTTGGAGTGGACCAGCTACCACCGGCCTGAGAAGAGACACATGGAACGAGGGGTTAATATTTCTGTACTCAATAGGCAGTTGTAATCTGTAACACACCTCGTTCAATCGTCTCAGGACTTTGAAGGGCCCCACAAACCGCCGACCCAGCTTCCGGCAGGGCAGGCGGAGGGGCAGGTTTCGAGTCGAGAGCCAGACTCGATCTCCCGGTGCGTACACCGGCCCCTCACTGCGGTGGCGATCGGCGCTCGCCTTTTGTTGACGGATGGCACGCTGCAGATGGACATGGGCAGCGTCCCACGTCTCCTCCGAGCGCCGAATCCACTCGTCCACCGCAGGGGCCTCGGTCTGGCTCTCGTGCCACGGTGCCAGGACCGGCTGATACCCTAAAATACACTGGAAAGGTGTTAATCCGGTGGAGGAGTGGCGGAGAGAGTTCTGGGCCATCTCTGCCCAGGGGATATACCTCGACCACTCCTCCGGCCGGTCCCGGCAATAGGACCTCAAAAACCTACCCACATCCTGGTTCACACGTTCAACCTGCCCATTGCTCTCTGGGTGGTACCCCGAGGTAAGGCTAACTGAGACCCCCAGGCGTTCCATGAAAGCCCCCCAGACTCTGGAGGTGAACTGGGGACCTCGGTCGGACACAATATCCTCGGGGACCCCATAGTGCCGGAACACGTGGGTAAAGAGGGCCTCGGCGGTCTGTAGGGCAGTAGGGAGACCCGGCAGTGGGAGGAGACGACAGGCCTTAGAAAACCGATCCACAACGACCAAAATGGTGGTATTACCCTGGGAAGGGGGTAGATCGGTCACAAAATCCACCGAGAGGTGGGACCATGGTCGTTGTGGAACGGGCAGAGGATGTAACTTACCCCTGGGCAAATGTCTAGGTGCCTTACACTGGGCACACACCGAGCAGGAGGAGACATAAACCCTCACATCCCTGGCTAACGTTGGCCACCAGTATTTCACGCTAAGGCAGTGCACCGTCCGACCAATACCAGGATGTCCAGAGGAGGGTGATGTATGAGCCCAAGAAATAAGCCGATCACGAACCTCGAGCGGAACGTACGTCCGCCCCACAGGACACTCGGGGGGAGTAGGGTCGGTACGCAGCGCCCGCTCGATTTCCGTATCGACCTCCCATACTACCGGAGCCACCAGACAAGACTCCGGCAGTATGGAAGTAGGCTCAATGGACCTCTCCTCTGTGTCATACTGCCGGGACAGGGCGTCTGCCTTACCGTTCTGGGACCCAGGGATGTATGTGATCTTAAAAACAAACCGGGTCAGGAACATGTTCCACCTAGCCTGACGAGGGTTCAATCTCCTAGCTGCCCGGATGTACTCCAGGTTACGGTGATCAGTCAGAATGAGGAAAGGGTGTTGAGCCCCCTCAAGCCAATGCCTCCACACCTTTAGGGCCTGGACTACAGCTAACAGCTCCCTGTCCCCAACGTCATAATTGCGCTCCGCCGAGCTGAGCTTCTTAGAGTAGAACGCACAGGGGCGGAGCTTAGGTGGCGTGCCGGACCGTTGTGACAGGACTGCCCCAATACCGGTCTCGGACGCGTCCACCTCTACTTGGAAAGGCAAAGAGGGATCCGGATGCGCCAGCACCGGGGCCGAGGTGAACAGGTTCTTCAGCTTGACAAATGCCCTGTCCGCCTCAGCTGACCACCGCAAGCGCACCGGACCCCCCTTTAGCAGGGACGTAATGGGAGCTGCAACCTGTCCAAAGCCCCGGATAAACCTCCGGTAGTAATTAGCAAAACCCAAGAACCGCTGCACCTCTTTTACGGTGGTTGGAGTTTGCCAATTACGCACAGCCGCTACCCGATCTACCTCTATCTCCACGCCAGACGCGGACAACCGATAACCCAAAAAGGAGACGGACTCCTGGAAGAACAGGCATTTCTCTGCCTTGACATACAAGTCATGCTCCAACAGTCGTCTCAATACTCGGCGCACCTGGGCTACATGCTCGGCTCGTGTAGAAGAATACACTAGAATGTCGTCAATGTACACCACTACACCCTGCCCATGCATGTCCCGGAAAATCTTGTCAACAAAGGATTGGAAGACTGAAGGAGCATTCATTAACCCGTATGGCATGACGAGATACTCGTAATGACCCGAGGTGGTGCTAAATGCTGTTTTCCATTCATCCCCCTCCCTAATGCGCACCAAATTGTACGCGCTCCTGAGATCCAACTTTGTGAAGAACCGCGCTCCGCGTAATGACTCCGTCATCGTCGCAATCAGTGGAAGTGGGTAACTGTATTTTACTGTGATCTGATTGAGACTACGGTAATCAATACACGGGCGCAATCCCCCATCCTTCTTCTTCACAAAGAAGAAACTCGAGGAGACCGGAGAAGTAGAGGACCGTATGTATCCCTGTGCCAAGGACTCGGCTATGTAAGTCTCCATAGCCGCAGTCTCCTCTTGAGACAGGGGATACACATGACTCCTGGGAAGAGCTGCTCCGGTCTGGAGATTTATTGCACAGTCCCCCTGTCTATGAGGAGGTAGCCGTGCTGCCCTCGATTTGCTAAACGCTAGTGCTAAATCCTCATACTCGGGGGGAATGCGCAGTGCGGGCACTTGGTTCGGACTCTCTACCGAGGTCGCCCCTATGGAAACACCTAGACATCTCCCTACACACTGGGCAGACCACTCCATAAGAGCCCTCTGTTGCCACGCTATGGTAGGATCGTGGGTGCTTAACCAGGGAAGCCCCAACACCACTGGGTACGCAGGAGAGTCAATCAGATAGAACTGAATGATTTCCTCATGACCCCCCTGCGTCGTCATCGTCAGCGGTGCTGTGACATCCCTGATCAGACCCGACCCCAACGGCCGGCTGTCTAATGCGTGGACAGGGAATGGAACTTCTACCGGCCGAAGGGGAATTCCTAACCTAGCACAAAATGCCCGATCAATAAAGTTCCCAGCTGCGCCTGAATCTACTAGCGCCTTATGCTGGGAATGAGGTGCCACCTGTGGAAAACGCACAGGAATACTCATGTGACCAACAGAGAGCTCTGGGTAAGTGGGGCGCCTACTCACCTGAAATGACTCCCCAGTGCGTGACCTGTTGTCCCCTCTCTCAGAAGACCCTCCCCAGCACCTGGCCGCGGTGTGTCCTCCACGGCCACAGTTGGTGCAGGGGGTGGCCCCCCTCGGGTTCTCCCTCCTCCTCTCTCTAGCGCCAGCACCCCCGAGCTCCATAGGAATTGGCTCGGAGGTGCTGGAGGATGGAATGGACGACCCCCACTCGGGACGTCCGCGGGTGGCCAGCAGGGTGTCAAGCCGGATGGAGATGTCCACCAGCTGGTCGAAGCATAGGTTGGTGTCCCTGCAGGCCAGCTCACGACGAACGTCCTCTCGCAGGCTACACCGGTACTGGTCGATGAGGGCCCTCTCATTCCATCCTGCATCCGCAGCTAACGTCCGGAACTCCAGTGCGAACTCCTGTGCGCTCCTCTTCTCCTGTCGGAGGTAGAACAGACGCTCCCCCGCCGCCTTCCCTTCAGGTGGGTGATCGAAGACTGCCCGGAAGCGGCGGGAGAACTCAGCGTAGGTGATGGTAGCTGCGTCTATTCTCCTCCATTCGGCGTTGGCCCACTCCAACGCCTTTCCGGATAGACAGGAGATGAGGGCGGAGACGCTCTCGTATCCCGAGGGCGCTGGGTGTATAGTAGCCAGGTATAGTTCTACCTGCAGGAGGAACCCCTGACACCCGGCTGCAGAACCGTCATATGCCCTCGGGAGCGAGAGCCGAATACCACTGGGTTCCGGCGCTGAGAGAGGAGGACTGACCGGTGGTGATGGGATGGTGTATGAGGACGTGGGCACCTCTCCATTAGCCAACCGGTGCAGAGTGTTGGACACCTCGCCCAGAACGGCCTCCAGTTGCCGGATCATGGAGTCCTGCTGACTGAGCCGTTCTTCTAGCGACCAGGTTGTCGTCGCTGATCCTGCTGACTCCATAGATGGTGTGTTGTTCTGTCAGTTTGGCACCGATGTGGATGTGATGAGGAGTCAGGCGCAGGACACAGAGGTTTAGTCCAACAAACTTTACTATAGTAAAGTGAACAATAATCAATACACGACCTCGAAAATACAGAGGCGAGAACAGTACGCAACATGCGTAAAACAAAACATGTAGAGCGCAAAACACGCAGCTCAAACGACACGCGGACAACAACACACAATATAACTAACACAAAACAGGGAACTTATAGGACACGTAATTAGGACACAAACAGACACAGGTGTACCAGACAGACCAAAGCAATCAACACACGAAACATACAACGGTGGCAGCTAGTATTCCGGGGACGGCGAACGCCGAAGCCTGCCCGAACCAGGAGGAGGAGCAGCCTCGGCCGAAACCGTGACAGGTTACACATTTATCATTTCATTTGTTGTAAAACAATATTTATAATTGGGTCATTATTTTGTATTTGACATTGCAGGTTTACAGGACAATCCATAGGACATTGCTGAGCACTATTCATTCTACTTTACTAGATACAAACAGTGAAGGGATCTTACCTGGAGTGACAGATAGGTAGAACCATTGTATCCTGATATCTGGTCCTCCATTGATCTCCACAACACACCTGTAATTCTCAGAGTCCCGTGACTTCAGGTTAGTCATGGTCATAGTGAAGATTCTCTTGTTGATGTCATCAGAGATTGAGGCCTTACCACTGATCTTAGGATGGTCAGTGCGTACCACATAAGAACATCCATGCCAAAGTAATCCTTTACACCAGTATTTCACATGGTTGGTGTGATTCAGATCATAGTGACATGGGATGGTGATGGAGCCTCCTGTCTGCACAGACACATACCTCACTGTGGACACATCAACACAAAACACATTTAGGTTGGAATTCAACAGAATCTGCACTCCAGAAAAAAAATCCCATTGCTTATACACTATGAAACAGCTTGTTAATGATTGAGATTTATTACACCGTGTTTACAGTGAATTGACCCACTGGACTTCAGCCCTTTATAGAAACATGTTACACATACCTGCTGATACTCTGTAGAGGATGAGGAAGAGGAGGAGGAGGAGGAGGAGGAGGAGGGAGAGATGAAGAGCCATGTTTATTGTTTCAGTCTGCCTGGTATATTATATGGTACCTGAGTACAAATGTGTGTCAAGTACCAAGGTACCAGCCAGAATGACTCTACTTCCTAATGTTAATAGACTTCACTGTCTGTAACTCTCTTCCTGCTTCTGTTTGTGTGTACATGGCCCCCTCAGTGGTAGATAGCAACTATTGCATCATATGGACTAGTTTAACCCCAGAATCAAAGTCACTACAAAGTACTGCATATGCTAGAAATGTATAGATTTGAGGGGTCATGTGCTACAGAGATGTAGTGATGAGTACTAGACCAAGACCTCCACAGACTCTCACTTTAAACCAGGTTCATGGTTCAGGGTCCTCCGAACCACAACCCAGTCTGATATTATTTTACGTTCAACAAGAACGCTCTCTGTCTCTCTCCCTCTTCTATACAGGAAATGAACAGCTCACAACCACAGATGTCCTCTAAGCAAAAGTGTGAAAGTTAGCTCAGAATGCCATAATGTCATGTTAAATACTGAGCTATTCATTCTGTTGTTGGCTCCAATACAGCAAACTACTTCAGATACATCAGAATGTCACTCTCAAAATCACAGAGCACAGAGCTCACATCATGTTGTGCTAATGATCTTGAGAAGAATAAAATGTCTTTAAAAATATTCATGATTTTTTTTTGGATAGCTTTCATACTATTTTCACATGTATGTGGTAACATTTCACAACTCTTAGTACAAAACTCAAAACAGATCATCAAAAAGGCAGTTTTTTCAAATCTTTAAGCACATTTTCAATTGACTAATAAGTACAACACACAAAATCACACCAACATTTTCACCAAACATAATCAGTGTTTCATCTAGAAATACCTTTCATATAAAGCAAATGCCTTTCACAATGTAATAATCACAATACTTTTCAAATGATTTTCTTATCATTTGTTTAAATACATTTGACCATCACTTAATCCAACAGTGCATAATGGTTAATCACTTAACCGTTTGGTAAAACTATAGATTTTGATCTGGTTTGCCTGCTACATATGGATTTTGAGAACTACAGAAATACAATATGTGTTTATTTACATTTACATTTACATCATTTAGCAGACGCTCTTATCCAGAGCGACTTACAAATTGGTGCATTCACCTTATAGCCAGTGAACTGTGCTTCCGCAGAGGTAGGGGGGCCAGCAGGCCAGAGGTGGATGAACGCAATGCCCTCGTTTGGGTGTAGGGACTGATCATAGCCTGAAGGTACGGAGGTGCTGTTCCCCTCACAGCTCCGTAGGCAAGCACCATGGTCTTGTAGCAGATGCAAGCTTCAACTGGAAGCCAGTGGAGTGTGCGGAGGAGCGGGGTGACGTGAGAGAACTTGGGAAGGTTGAACACCAGACGGGCTGCGGCATTCTGGATGAGTTGTAGGGGTTTAATGGCACAGGCAGGGAGCCCAGCCAACAGCGAGTTGCAGTAATCCAGATGGGAGATGTCAAGTGCCTGGATTAGGACCTGTGCCGCTTCCTGTGTAAGGCAGGGTCGTACTCTCCGAATGTTGTAGAGCATGAACCTACAGGATCGGGTCACCGCCTTGATGTTAGTTGAACGACAGGGTGTTGTCCAGGGTCACGCCAAGGCTCTTCGCACTCTGGGAGGAGGACACAACGGAGATGTCATCCGTGATGGCGAGATCATGGAACGGGCAGTCCTTCCCCGGGAGGAAGAGCAGCTCCGTCTTGCCGAGGTTGAGCTTGAGGTGGTGATCCGTCATCCACACTGATATGTCTGCCAGACATGCAGAGATGCGATTCGCCACCTGGTTATCAGAAGGGGGAAAGGAGAAGATTAGTTGTGTGTCGTCTGTGTAGCAATGATAGGAGAGGCCATGGGAGGACATGACAGAGCCAAGTGACTTGGTGTATAGCGAGAATAGGAGAGGGCCTAGAACTGAGCCCTGGGGGACACCAGTGGTGAGAGCACATGGTGCGGAGACAGATTCTCGCCACGCCACTTGGTAGGAGCGAGCGGTCAGGTAGGACACAATCCAAGAGTGAGCCGCGCCGGAGATGCCCAACTCGGAGAGGGCGGAGAGGAGGATCTGATGGTTCACAGTATCAAAGGCAGCAGACTTGTCTAGAAGGACAAGAGCAGAGGAGAGAGAGTTAGCTTTAGCAGTGCGGAGAGCCTCCGTGACACAGTGAAGAGCAGTCTCAGTTGAATGACTAGTCTTGAAACCTGACTGGTTTGGATCAAGAAGGTAATTCTGAGAGAGATAGCAAGAGAGTTGGCTAAAGACGGCACGCTCAAGAGTTTTGGAGAGAAAAGAAAGAAGGGATACTGGTCTGTAGTTGTTGACATCAGAGGGATCGAGTGTTGGTTTTTTGAGTAGGGGTGCAACTCTCGCTATCTTGAAGACGGAAGGGACATAGCCAGCGGTCAAGGATGAGTTGATGAGCGAGGTGAGGTAAGGGAGTAGGTCACCGGAGATGGTCTGTAGAAGAGAGGAGGGGATAGGGTCAAGCGGGCAGGTTGTTGGGTGGCCGGCCGTCACAAGTCGCAAGATTTCATCTGGAAAGAGAGGGGAGAAAGAAGTCAAAGCATAGGGTAGGGCAGTGTGAGCAGGACCAGCAGTGTCATTTGACTTAACAAACGAGGATCGGATGTCGTCAACCTTCTTTTCAAAATGGTTGATGAAGTCATCCACAGAGAGGGAGGAGGGGGGGGGGGGGGGGGGGGGGGATTCAGCAGGGAGGAGAAGGTGGCTGGGGGCGGCAGGTAGCTTAGTGGTTAGTAGCGTTGTGCCAGTAACCGAAAGGTCGCTGGTTCTAATCCTCGAGCCGACTAGGTGATCTGTCGATGTGCCCTTGAGCAAGGCACTTAACCCTAATTGCTCCTGTAAGTCACTCTGGATAAGAGCGTCTGCTAAATGACAAAAATGTAAATGTGATGTAAATGTGGCAAAGAGCTTCCTAGGGTTTGAGGCAGATGCTTGGAATTTAGAGTGGTAGAAAGTGGCTTTAGCAGCAGAAACAGATGAAGAAAATGTAGAGAGGAGCGAGTGAAAAGATGCCAGGTCCGCAGGGAGTCTAGTTTTCCTCCATTTCCGCTTGGCTGCCCGGAGCCCTGTTCTGTGAGCTCGCAATGAGTCGTCAAGCCACGGAGCAGGAGGGGAGGACCGAGCCGGCCGGGAGGATAGGGGACATAGTGAGTCAAAGGATGCAGAAAGGGAGGAGAGGAGGGTTGAGGAGGGTTGAGGAGGCAGAATCAGGAGATTGGAGGGAGAAGGATTGAGCAGAGGGAAATGATAGGATGGAAGAGGAGAGAGTAGCGGGAGAGAGAGAGCGAAGGTTGCGACGGCGCATTACCATCTGAGTAGTGGCAGAGTGAGTAGTTTTGGAGGAGAGTGAGAGAGAAAAGGATACAAAGTAGTGGTCGGAGACATGGAGGGGAGTTGCAGTGAGATTAGTAGAAGAACAGCATCTAGTAAAGATGAGGTCAAGCGTATTGCCTGCCTTGTGAGTAGGGGGGGACGGTGAGAGGGTGAGGTCAAAAGAGGAGAGGAGTGGAAAGAAGGAGGCAGAGAGAAATGAGTCAAAGGTAGACGTAGGGAGGTTGAAGTCGCCCAGAACTGTGAGGGGTGAGCCATCCTCAGGAAATGAAATTATCAAGGCGTCAAGCTCATTTATGAACTCTCCAAGGGAACCTGGAGGGCGATAAATGACAAGGATGTTAAGCTTGAATGGGCTAGTGACTGTGACAGCATGGAATTCAAATGAGGAGATAGACAGATGGGTCAGTGGAAAAAGAGAGAATGTCCACTTGGGAGAGATGAGGATTCCTGCGCCACCACCCCGCTGACCAGATGCTCTCGGGGTATGCGAGAACACATGATCAGACGAGGAGAGAGCAGTAGGAGTAGCAATGTTTTCAGTGGTAATCCATGTTTCCGTCAGCGCCAAGAAGTCGAGGGACTGGAGGGTAGCATAGGCTGAGGAACTCTGCCTTGTTGGCAGCAGAACGGCATTTCCAGAGGCTGCCGGAGACCTGGAACTCCACATGGGTCGTGCGTGCAGGGACCACCAGGTTAGAGCGGCAGCAGCCACGCGGTGTGAGGCGTTTGTTTAGCCTGTGCGGAGAGGAGAGAACAGGGATAGACAGAGGCATAGTTGACAGGCTGCAGAAAATGGCTACAATAATGCAAAAGAGATCGGAATGAAATGAACTAAACATCTGGGAAAGCGAGAGAGCGGGGCCTCCCTCACTTACGTTTCACTGAAACACCCAAATATAACTCTCCCAACTTCCACCTCAGAAACTTTTAATTGTTGTAAACTACAGCGGTTCAATGTTTTCTAGGAATAGACTAACTTAGTTTATTCAGCTAGCTAACTTGGTACAGTATTCTTCTGTGAAAACCGTCCAGGGCACCTAGTCATATGACGCCACAGCCAACTAGCATGCCGGACTCCAACAACATGATTTACCACCAATAGTCGGCCACAACAAACCACAAGTGTGTCAACACGCCAAGCAGATCATTCGTGTCCGTGTTTAACGTTGTGGGCTAGTCCGGACAGCTTGAGCGAGTCCGTCGTCAACCTATTCAGCCAGTTAGTTAGCTAGAATAGTTAGCATACTAGCTAGCAATTGCTTTCTGCCAGCGAAGAAACCCGTCCTCCCACGGCACGAACACACAGAGAGAGCCAAGCTAACGTTAACTAGTCACCCATGTCCTGAATTCCCTTGAACGACTCTGACTACCAGTATGTAAAAACAAAACACAAATGTAGGTTATAACTTACCCCTAGCAGCTACTGTTAGCTAGCCAAGTGCAAAGCTAGCCACTGAATTGACTCAGCCAGTTCGCGTCTGTTCGCTAGGTCGTTCCAGCTATTGTTTAGTAGCTATCCAGGTAGCAACAAGCTAGCTACATTTCGAGCACAGTAGCTACTTACTACCTATCGCTAACGAGGTTAGAAAAACAGCTGAATGGTAGGCATTATTGTATATTTATATAGTATAAACATTTAAATGACATGTATGATACATGATAACCATACATAATGACTATTCATTATTAATAATTGATTTCACATAGTGGTAACCACTATTGGTCACCAAATAAAAGGGGGTGTGTGAACACTTGCAATTTCTTTCAATATGGAGCAGGATAGACAGCAAGGGAGAGCAATAAATCAAAGAGCTCGTGAACAAGGGGCCGTCAGAGAGGTGGGCATGTGCCCCATCAAAGAGGTCAAAGAGGTGGGTATGGGCCCCATCAAAGAGGTCAAAGAGGTGAGCATGGGCCCAATCAAAGAGGTCAAAGAGGTGGGCATGGGCCCTGTCAAAGAGGTGGGCATGGGCCCCATCAAAGAGGTCAAAGAGGTGGGCATGGGCCCTGTCAAAGACATCAAAGAGGTGGACATCAGAGAGAGGGAGGCAGACGGCAGAGAACTGTTCTGTCTAATGAAGTCTGGGCCATCGTTGCTGACCATGTGGTAAACAGAGGCCTTACCATGGCAGAGGCTGCCTGATTAGTTCACCCAAATCTGAAAAGATCAACTGTCAATTTGATCATGTGAACATTTCGCCAAGAGAACCAGTAAGTCTACAGGATATGCACTATGCTTTACAATTACATTTACAGTAAATTACATATTGTAATGCATGTAAATTCACAAAACATGTTACAGTATTCTTACAGTATGATCTATTGACAGTATACTCTCTTCACACCAATACCAGTCAGTGTTCTCCATCTTCAGTCCAATCATAGTCACTGTTAAGACTTTTCTGTTATTAGCATCACTAGTCCGGTTTAATGTCAGTGATGTTCCATGTAAAGTCCCAGAATTCAAACTCACACAATCACCACCCATCCTGCACCACTTCATACAGTGGGGAGAACAAGTATTTGATACACTGCCAATTTTGCAGGTTTTCCTACTTAAAAAGCATGTAGAGGTCTGTAATTTTTATCATAGGTACACTTCAACTGTGAGAGCCGGAATTCTTACTGGTTGGTAGGTGGTCAAATACTTATGTCATGTAATAAAATGCAAATTAATTACTTAAAAATCATACAATGTGATTTTCTGGATTTTTGTTTTAGATTCCGTCTCTCACAGTTGAAGTGTACCTATGATAAAAATTACAGACCTCTACATGCTTTGTAAGTAGGAAAACCTGCAAAATCGGCAGTGTATCAAATACTTGTTCTCCCCACTGTATCTCCAGAGTTACAATAGTAACAACGGACAGTGACACTCCCTCCTTCAACTCCAGTCACCTCCTGTTGGTCCACATAGAGTTCTGGAGTACCTGAACACAGAGGTAAAAAACAAGAATTCAGAGAAGAAAAAAGTGTTTTTACAACAGGCTCCTTACAAATTCCTTAAAGCTGCAGTCTGTGATTGGTACATCCATTGTTGGTCTTTTGAATTCATAATAATTATATATAGCCATTGATTATTAAATAATTTAAAGAGTTCAACTGTTACCCCATCATGACCCCAAATATAATCTTGTTTTACTCAGTGGTTTGTAAAGAATGTAATTGTAAGAAAACACTGTACAGCTTCAAAACATGGTCAGTTCTTGCACCTACACATACAGTATATCTCTGTCTATGAATTTCAGACTGATTACACATTTCTCATTTCATTTGTTGTAATAGGCTATTTACCTGGAGTGATAGATAGGTAGAACAATTGTATCCTGATATCTGGTCCTCCATTGATCACCACAACACACCTGTAATTCTCAGAGTCCTGTGACTTCAGGTTAGTCATGGTCATAGTGAAGATTCTCTTGTTGATGTCATCAGAGATTGAGGCATTACTACTGCTCTTAGGATGGTCAGTGCGTACCACATAAGAACATCCATGCCAAACGAATCCTTTACACCAGTATTTCACATGGTTGATGTGATTCAGATCATAGTGACATGGGATGGTGATGGAGCCTCCGGCCTGCACAGACACATACCTCACTGTGGACACATCAACACAAAACACATTTAGGTTGGAATTCAACAGAATCTGCACTGCAGAAAAGAAATCCCATTGCTTATAAACTATAAAACAGCTTGTTAATGATTGAGATTTACAGTGGCTTGCGAAAGTATTCACCCCCCTTGGCATTTTTCCTATTTTGATGCCTTACAGCCTGGAACTAAAATTTATTTTTTGGGGGTTTGTACATTTTGATTTACACAACATGCCTACCACTTTGAAGATGCAAATTTTTTTAAATGGTGAAACAAACAAGAAATAAGACAAATAAACTGAAAACTTGAGCGTGCATAACTATCCCCCCCCCTCAAAGTCAATACTTTATAGAGCCACCTTTTGCAGCAATTACAGCTGCATGTCTCTTGGGGTATGTCTCTATAAGCTTGGTACATCTAGCCACTGGGATTTTTTCCCATTCTTCAAGGCAAAACTGATCCAGCTCCTTCAAGTTGGATGGGTTCCGCTGGTGTACAGCAATCTTTAAGTCATACCACAGATTCTCAATTGGATTGAGGTCTGGGCTTTGACAAGGCCATTCCAAGACATTTAAATGTTTCCACGTAAACCACTTGAGTGTTGCTTTAGCAGTATGCTTAGGGTCGTTGTAATGCTGGAAGGTGAACCTCCGTCCCAGTCTCAAATCTCTGGAAGACTGAAACTGGTTTCCCTCAAGAATTTCCCTGTATTTAGTGCCATCCATCATTCCTTCAATTCTGACCAGTTTCCCAGTCCCTGCCGATGAAAAACATCCCCACAGCATGATGCTGCCACCAGGGGTGATGAGAGGTGTTGGGTTTGCGCCAGACATATAGTTTTCCTTGACGGCCAAAAAGCTCAATTTTAGTCTCATCTGACCAGAGTACCTTCTTCCATATGTTTGGGGAGTCTCCCACATGCCTTTTGGCGAACACCAAACGTGTTTGCTTATTTTTTTCTTTAAGCAATGGCTTTTTTCTGGCCACTCTTCCGTAAAGCCCAGCTTTGTGGAGTGCACGGTTTAAAGTGGCCCTATGGACAGATATTCCAATCTCCGCTGTGGAGCTTTACAGCTCCTTCAGGGTTATATTTGGTCTCTTTGTTGCCTCTCTGATTAATGCCCTCCTTGCCTGGTCCGTGAGTTTTGGTGGGCGGCCCTCTCTTGGCAGGTATGTTGTGGTGCCATATTCTTTCCATTGTTTAATAATGGATTTAATGGTGCTCCGTGGGATGTTCAAAGTTTCTGATATTTTTTTTATAACCCAACCCTGATCCGTACTTCTCCACAACTTTGTCCCTGACCTATTTGGAGAGCTCCTTTGTCTTCATGGTGCCGCTTGTTTGGTGGTGCCCCTTGCTTAGTGGTGTTACAGACTCTGGGGACTTTCAGAACAGGTGTATATATAATGAGATCATGTGACACTTAGATTGCACACAGGTGGACTTTATTTAACTAATTATGTGACTTCTGAAGGTAATTGGTTGCACCAGATCTTATATAGGGACTTCATAGCAAAGGCGGTGAATACATATGAACTCACCAGTTTTCCGTTATTTATTTTTTAGAATTTCAGCTTTCTCTAAGGGTTTTGGGACATAGAGTCACTACTGTCCTGCTGCTCTCCACTGGAACATAGTAGAAACAAAGATTCGATAATTGGGCGACATGCACCACATTTCCATTGGCAAAAATGGTTCATGGTTCAGGGTCCTCCAGACCACAACCCAGCCTGATATTATTTTACGTCCAACAAGAAAACTCTCTGTCTCTCTCCCTTTTCTATACAGGAAATGTACAGCTCACAACCACAGATGTCCTCTAAGCATAAGTGTGAAAGTTAGCTCAGAATGCTGCAAGTTTAAGCTAAACTCATGCCATAATGTCATGTTAAATACTGAGCTATTCATTCTGTTGTTGGCTCCAATACAGCAAACTACTTCAGATACATCAGAATGTCACTCTCAAAATCACAAATGATCTTGAGAAGAATAAAATGTATTTACAAATATTCATGCATTTTTTTTTTTATCGCTTTCATACAATTTCCAATGTATGTGGTAACATTTCACAACTCTTAGTACAAAACTCAAAACAGATAATCAAAAAGGCTGTTTTTTCAAAACTTTAAGCACATTTTCAATTGACTAAGTACAAAACACAAAATCACACAAACCTTTTCACCAAACATGATCAGTGTTTCATCTAGAAATACCTTTCATATAAAGTAATTGCCTTTAACAATGTAATAATCACAATACTTTTCATATGATTCTCTTCACATTTGTTTAAATACATTTGACCATCATGCAATCCAACGGCGCTTAATGGTTAGTCACTTAACCGTTGGTAAACCTATTGATTTTTGACTGGTTTGTCTACTATATATGTATTTAGAGAACTACATAAATACAATGTGTGTTTGTATTGTATAAACATCTAAATGACATGTATGATACATGATAACCATACATAATGAATATTCATTATTACTAATTGATTTCACATAGTCCCCTGTAGCTCAGTTGGTAGAGCATGGCGCTTGCAACGCCAGGGTTTTGGGTTCGTTTCCCACGGGGGGCCAGTATGAAAATGTATGCAATCACTAACTGTAAGTCGCTCTGGATAAGAGCGTCTGCTAAATGACTAAAATGTAAAACATAGTGCAACCACTATTGGTCACCATATAAAAAGGTGTGTGTGAACACTTGCAATTACTTTAACAAGGAGCAGAATAGACAGCAAGGGGGAGGGAGAAATCAAAGAGCTGGTGGAAAAGGGGCCATCAGAGAGGTGGGCATAGGCCCCATCAAAGAGGTCAAAGAGGTGGGCATGGGCCCCATCAAAGAGGTGGGCATGGGCCCCGTCAAAGAGGTCAAAGAGGTGGGCATTAGACCCATCAAAGAGGTCAAAGAGGTGGGCATGGGCCCCATCATAGAGGTGAAAGAGGTGGGCATGGGCCCCATGAAAGAGGTCAAAGAGGTGGGGAGTCGTGAAGGTTTGAGTCTGTGTGTGTGACACAGTATCTGTGTACTAATGTGTAGATCAGTCAAGGACAAAGGCACCAGTCGAGAATGACTCTACTTCCCAATGTTCACAGACCTCACTTTAACTCTTCCTGCTTCTGTTTGTGTGTAAATGGCCCCCCTCAGTGGCAGATAGCAGCTATTGCATTATATAGACTAGTTTAACCCAAACTCATAGTCACTACAACATTGTTCAAGCCCCCATGCAGTTTCATTTTATTTTTAAATCACTGTCTGTGTTCATTTCATGAAAACAAATCAAAAATACATTTTTCATGATTTATTTTCCTGAGCCTCCTTTTGACATTGAAATGCTCTGTGTGATCATGTGTGCGTGTTGATACAAATTTAAATATATTTAAATACAGAGCCCTGATTGGCGGAGAGGATTGTATAGACTAGAGCCTACCCAGCTTACCCCTTCAAAGTAGGAGGATACATATGCAAATAAAACAGAATCAGAATAATCATTTCAGATTGTGATGTCATTCTGTGGGTCAAAACTCCATCCCACTTGAACAGTCTGAAAATCCTGGCGTTTATTTCTTCAAAAAGCTCTTACACTAAAAGGGCATTATCCAAATGTGTTACAATTTCACAGTATTATTTCAACCTCATAGTGTGGAAATATAATTTAAAAACAAACAGGAAACTCACATTTTGACTGCACTGCCCCTTTCAGCTTTCTCTAAGGGCTCTTTGGGACCAATAGTCACGATTATCCTCTCACCATCTGCTGGAAAATAGGTCACTAATGATTACACAAAGAAATGTATAGAATTGAGAGATGGAGTGATGGCTGCCTTCTATACAGGAAATGAACCCTGGTCACAGTAGACACAACTCAAAACCTCAGATGTCCTCCAACCTAAAGTGTTAAAGTTATGTCAGGAAGTTGCTGTAGCAGAAGGCTGCAGGTTTCAGGTAAACTCATTCCATGACATGATGTTAACTACTGAGTTATAATTTCTATTGTTGGCTCCAACACAGCCAACTATTTCTGAGACAACAATTTCACACCTAAACTCACAGAGCACATAATCTTGTAACAAATGATCTTGAGAACAGTATAATGTCTTTAAAAATGTTTATTAGCAAAGCATTTATATTTTCCATTAAAGCTGGAGAAGGTAAAGACAGAATAGTAGTCCAAGGCTCTGATTCAACAAGGAGAGGATTTGTTACAGTAAACCAGACGACCAAAAATCAACTACGAAACAACTCAAGAACTCAGGATTCATAAATCATGCTAAAAACAAACAAATTAAAATGTAACCTTGTTTTGTGTGTGTGTGTGTGTGTGTGTGTGTGTGTGTGTGTGTGTGTGTGTGTGTGTGTGTGTGTGTGTGTGTGTGTGTGTGTGGTTTAGTTCTACTATCCTTGTGGGGACCAGATGTCCTTACAATGACAGTAAAACAAGGACAAGTTGGGACAAGTGGGGACATTTCACTGGTAAAAGGTAAAAGGCTATTTTAGGTTTAGGGGTTAGGTTTAGGGTTACGGTTAGGGTTTAGGTTAGAATTAGCATTAGGGTTAGGGAAAATAGGATTTTGAATGGGCATACTTTTTTGATTCCCACAAATACAGTAAAACAAACGTGTGTGTGTTTTATCCTGAAGAAAGCTCAAAATATTTGTGTACATGCCCCCCTCAGTGAAAGATAGCAACTATTGCATTATATATACTAGTTTAACCCAAAACTCATAGTCACTACAATGTTTTCAGCTTCCAACATTCTCTAAGGGCTCTTTGGGACCAAGAGTCACTATTATCCTGTTACCCTCTGCTGGAAAATAGGTCACTAATGATTACACAAAGACATTTATAGAATTGAGAGGGCAGGTGCTGCAGAGATGGAGTGATGACTGCCTTCTACTTAGAGATGAAAGCTGGTCATAGACGCAGCTCAAAACCACTGTCACGATCGTCGAAGGAGGAGGACCAACGCGCAGCGTGGAATGCGAACATATTTTATTAATTAGAAAGATAACACGAACAAAACAACAAACGAAAACGTGAAGTCCTTGGTTAACAAACATAAACCAACACGGAACAAACTCCCACAAACACTGTGGGAAAACTGGCTGCTTAAGTATGGATCCCAATCAGAGACAACAAGCAACAGCTGATTCACGTTGCCTCTGATTGAGAACCACACCGGCCACTATAGAAACACAAATGACTAGAAAGAGAACATAGAACAAAACACATAGACTCTACACACCCTGGCTCAACATATTAGAGTCCCCAGAGCCAGGGTGTGACAACCACAGATGTCCTCCAACCTAAAGTGTTAAAGTTAGCTGAGGAAGCTGCTGTACCACAAGGCAGGTTTCTGGTAAACTAACTCATTCCATGACATCATGTTAAACACTGAGCTAAACGTTCTATTTTTGCCTCCAACACAGCAAATTACCTTCTACACAGTTCATTCGGAAAGTATTCAGACCCCTTGACTTTTTCCACATTTTGTTACGTTACAGCCTTATTCTAAAATGGATTTTAAAAAAATGAACCCTCGTCAAACTACACACACTACCCCATAATGACAAAGCAAAAACTATTTTTTTGAAATTTGAGCAAATGTAAATTTATAAACAAATAAAAAAATGAAAGCTCAGTATTTTGTTGAAGCACGTTTGGCAGCGATTACAGCCTCAAGTCTTCTTGGGTATGACGCTAAAAGCTTGGCACACCTGTATTTGGGGAGTTTCTCCCATTCTTCTCTGCAGATCCTCCCAAACTCTGTCAGGTTGGATGGGGAGCATTGTTGCAAAGCTATTTTCAAATCGCTCCAGAGATGTTCGATCAGGTTCAAGTCCGGGCCAAGGCAGGGCCACTCAAGGAAATTCAGAGACTTGTCCCGAAGCCACTCCTGCGTTGTCTTGGCTGTGTGCTTAGGGCCGTTGTCCTGTTGGAAGGTGAACCTTCGCCCCAGTCTGAGGTCCTAATCACTCTGGAGCAGGTTTTCATCAAGGATTTCTCTGTACTTTGCTCTGTTCATCTTTACCTCGATCCTGACTAGTCTCCCAGTCCCTGCCGTTGAAAAACATCCCCACAGCATGGCGCTGCCACTACCGTGCTTCACCGTAGGGTTGGTGCCAGGTTTCCTCCTGATGTGACGCTTGGCATTCAGGCCAAAGAATTCAATCTTGGTTTCATCAGACCAGAGAATCTTGTTTCTCATGGTCTGAGAGTCTTTAGGTGCCTTTTGGCAAACTCCAAGAGGGTTGTCATGTGCCTTTTACAGAGGAGTAGCTTCTGTCTGGCCACTCTACCATAAAGGCCTGATTGGTGGAGTGCTGGAGAGATGCTTGTCCTTCTGGAAGGTTCTCCCATCTCCACAGAGAAACTCAAGAGCTCTGTCAGAATGACCTTTGGGTTATTGGTCACCTCCCTGACCAAGACCCTTCTCCCCCATTTGCTTGGCCGAGCGGCCAGCTCTAGGAAGAGTCTTGGTGGTTCCAAACTTCATCCACTTAAGAATGATAGAGGCCACTGTGTTCTTGGGGACCTTCAATGCTGCAGAAATATTTTGGTACCCTTCCCCAGATCTGTGCCTCGTCACAATCCTCTCTCCGAGCTCTATGGACCTCATGGCTTGGTTTTTGCTCTGACATACACTGTCAACTGTGGGACCTTATATAGACAGGTGTGTGACTTTCCAAATCATGTCCAATCAATTTAATTGACCATATTATTCTTTATTTGATTTACCACAGGTGGACTCCAATGAAGATGTAGAACCATCTCAAGGATGATCAATGGAAACAGGATGCACATGAGCTCAATTTCGAGTCTCATATCAAAGGGTCAGAATACCTATGTAAATTATGTTTTTCTGGTTTTAATTTTTTATAAATTAGCAAACATTTCTAAAAAACATTATGGGGTATTGTGTGTAGATTGTTGAGGATTTTTATTTATTTAATCAATTTTAGAATAAGGCTGTAACGTAACAAAATGTGGAAAAAGTAAAGGGGTCTGAATACTTTCCGAAGGCACTGTAATTTCACAGAATTTCGTAACAGATGATCTTGAGAAGAGTAAAAAAAATTTATTAGCAAAGAATTTAAATATACCAATAAAGCTAGAGAAGGAGAAGAAGGTGAAGAAGGTAAAGACATATCCCTCAATGAAAAATGTGCAAATGCTAAATAAATCTAGTTTCTACTCATCCTGTTTGACCTCAGAGTCGGTTTGCCGTGAACTTCACCACAGCAATGATGGTGCACAGGAGGAAGAGCACTGCATTAACAGTTTTCGGAAGGTAGAAGAGTGTTCTTTCCCATCTGTAGAAGAACAACATTGCTTTGAGGACATGACATTATGCAAATTGCAACCAGACAGTGTTAGTTGAAGACTGAGGCATACAGGCATTTATTTTTTTATTTTAAAACAACACAATTTATTCATCCAATAATTAAAATAAATGACCTTTTTGCTTATTGAGTACCGACTAAAGAGGTGGTAGTGTTCACCTACCCTTGGGCTCCATCGTGTGTGTTGTTGACTGGGGCCTGAGAGGTGGAAGAGGACACAGCAGGAACTACAGTTGTGGGTGAGGTCAGAGAGATGTCTTGAGGGGTCAGCTTTTCTGTCAAGGTTCAACAGCTTCTGTATTTCATTTATTAGTGTTTAAGTGACACAATTTCAGCGTGATATATCAATGTATCATGTATGCAAAATGACTTAAGTTGAATTCTGTGAATTTGAAAGACTAATTTCACTATATTTGGTTAAAACTGGTCTCTCATTACTTACTGATGATGGTGTCAGTCTGTGTTGTGGTCAGTTGATTGACAGTGGAGATGGTGATGGTGGAAGTGGGGGTAGGGGTGGTGGTGGAGGCAGGTGTGATACTCTGCGTTGTGGTCAGTTGATTGACAGTGATGTGAACAGGCATCTGTAGGTCACCTGTGGAACACCAGTACCAGCCAGTATCCCCCATATTCAATCCATTCAGAGTCACTGTTAAAATGTGTCTGTTGTTGTTATCAATGGTCTGCTGTGATGTCACTGATGTTCCATCTAAAAGACCTGAATATCTTCCCACCAAGGGGACATAGTAGATACCCATCTTACACCACAACCACTTCTTAGCCACAGTGTTACTATAGTGACAACAGACAGTGACACTCCCTCCTTCAACTCCAGTCACCTCCTGTTGGTCCACATAGAGTCCTGGAGTACCTGAACACAGAGGTACAGACACAAATTCACCAAGGGAGAAGCAACGCATGTCATTTCATAGACAATGATGTACACTGAGTGTACAAAACATTAAGATCACCTGCTCTCTCCATGACATAGACTGACCAGGTGAATCCAGGTGAAAGCTAGTATCCTTTATTAATGTCACTTGTTAAATCTGCTTCAATCAGTGTAGATGAAGGAAAAGAGACAGGTTAAAGAAGGATTTTTAAGCCTTGAGCTAATTGAGACATGGATTGTGTATGTATGCCATTAAGAGGGTGAATGGGCAATAACAAATATTTAAGTGCCTTTGAACGGGGTATGGTAGTACGTGCCAGGCGCACCGGTTTGAGTGTGTCAAGAACTGCAACGCTGCTGGGTTTTTCACGCTCAACCGTTTCCGATGTGTATCAAGAATGGTCCACCACCCAAAGGATATCCAGCCAACTTCACACAACTGTGGGAAGCATTGGAGTCAACTGTCAGCGTCTGGGTGCAGTGGGGAAACGGAATCAGGCGCAGGACACAGAACTGAGAATAAATGGCTTTACTCGACTCCAAGTAAATATAGCAAACCCTCCACGCAGGGAAGAGCAAAAACAACAGCTCAACAGACGACGTAACAAAGAACAATCACGCACACACTCAGGAGGGAAAACAGAGGTAATATAGGGAAACTAATAAGCCTAATGAGTAACAGGTGTGAACAATACAGACAGAACTAGTGAGACACAGAAACATCGATCGGTGGCAGCTAGTACTCCGGTGACGACGACCGCCGAAGCCTGCCCGAACGAGGAGAAGGGGCAGCCTCGGCCGATCCGTGACAGTACCCCCCACCTGACGCGCGGCTCCAGCCGTGCGTCGACACCGGCCTCGGGGACGGCCAGGAGGACGCGGAGCAGGGCGAGTCGGATGACGACGATGGAACTCCCTTAACAAGGAGGGATCGAGGATGTCCCTCCTGGGAACCCAGCTCCGTTCCTCCAGACCGTACCCCTCCCACTCCACGAGATACTGCAGGCCTCCAACCCATCGCCTCAAATCCATGATGGAACGGACCGAGTACGCCGGTGCCCCCTCAATGTCCAATGGGGGCGGAGGAACCTCCCGCAACTCGGACTCCTGGAGCGGACCAGCTACCACCGGCCTGAGGAGAGACACATGGAACGAGGGGTTAATACGGTAATCAGGGGGGAGCTGTAACCTATAACAAACCTCGTTCAACCTCCTCAGGACTTTAAAGGGCCCCACAAACCGCCGACCCAGCTTCCGGCAGGGCAGGCGAAGGGGCAGGTTTCGGGTTGAGAGCCAGACCCGGTCCCCCGGTGCATAAACCGGAGCCTCACTGCGGTGGCGGTCAGCACTCGCCTTCTGTCTCCTAATCGCCCTTTGCAGGCGTACATGGGCAGCGTTCCATGTCTCCTCCGAGCGCTGAAACCATTCATCCACCGCAGGAGCCTCGATCTGGCTCTGATGCCACGGTGCCAGGACCGGCTGGTAACCTAGTACACACTGAAAGGGAGACAGGTCAGTGGAGGAGTGGCGGAGGGAATTTTGTGCCATTTCTGCCCAGGGGATGTAAACTGACCAATCCCCCTGCCGGTCCTGGCAATACGACCTCAGAAACCTACCCACATCCTGGTTTACTCTTTCCACTTGCCCATTACTCTCGGGGTGAAAACCTGAGGTCAGGCTGACCGAGACCCCCAGATGGTCCATAAATGCCTTCCAGACCCTCGATGTGAACTGGGGACCCCGATCAGACACTATAGGGCAAAGAAATGAGACGACAGGACTTAGAAAACCGATCCACAACGACCAGGATCGTGGTGTTATCCTGTGACGGAGGAAGATCTGTAACAAAGTCCACCGATAGGTGTGACCACGGCCGCTGTGGAACGGGGAGAGGTTGTAATTTACCTCTGGGCAGGTGTCTAGGTGCTTTGCACTGAGCGCACACCGAACAGGAAGAAACATAAACCCTCACATCCTGAGCTAAGGTGGGCCACCAGTACTTCCCACTAAGACAGCGCACTGTCCGACCAATGCCAGGATGGCCAGAAGAAGGTGACGTGTGAGCCCAATAAATCAAACGATCGCGAACCTCTGACGGAATGTACGCATGACCCACTGGACACTGGGGGGAGTGGGCTCCGTGCGTAACGCCCGCCCGATGTCCGCGTCAACCTCCCATACCACCGACGCCACCAGACAAGAAGCCGGAAGTATGGGAGTAGGCTCCCTGGTCCGATCCTCTGAGTCATATAGCCGGGACAGAGCGTCTGCCTTAGCATTCTGGGAACCTGGTCTATACGATAGGGTGAACACAAAACGCGTGAAAAACATGGCCCACCTTGCCTGACGAGGATTCAGTCTCCTCGCTGCCCGAATGTACTCCAGATTGCGGTGGTCAGTCAAAATGAGAAAAGGGTGTTTAGCCCCCTCAAGCCAATGTCTCCACACCTTAAGAGCTTTCACAACAGCTAACAGCTCCTGATCCCCCACGTCGTAGTTTTGCTCCGCCGGGCTGAGCTTCTTCGAGAAGAAAGCACAGGGGCGGAGTTTGGGAGGCGTACCCGAGCGCTGAGACAGTACAGCTCCTATCCCCGCCTCGGACGCGTCCACCTCGACTATGAATTGCAAGGATGGATCCGGATGAGCCAGCACGGGAGCCGTGGTGAACAGCGCCTTCAGCTGACCAAAAACCACTGCAGGCGCACCGAACCGTTATGGGAGCTGCTACCTGGCCAAAGCCCTGGATAAATCTCCGGTAGTAGTTGGCAAAACCCCAAAATCGCTGCACCTCCTTTACCATGGTAGGAGTCGGCCAATTACGCACGGCTGAAATGCGGTCACACTCCATCTCGACCCCTGACTCTGACAAGCGGTATCCTAAGAAGGAGACGGACTGTCTGAAGAACAGACATTTCTCAGCCTTAACGTACAGGTCATGCTCCAACAGTCTACCAAGCACCTTGCGCACCAGGGACACATGCTCGTCGCGTGTAGCGGAGTATATGAGAATATCATCTATATACACCACTACACCCTGTCCGTGCAGGTCCCTGAAAATCTCATCGACAAAAGATTGAAAGACTGAGGGAGCATTCATCAACCCGTACGGCATGACGAGGTACTCATAGTGACCAGCGGTGGTACTAAATGCCGTCTTCCACTCGTCCCCCTCCCGGATACGGATCAGATTGTACGCGCTCCTGAGGTCCAATTTTGTGAAGATGCGTGCCCCGTGCAATGACTCCGTCATACTAGCAATGAGAGGAAGAGGATAGCTGTATTTTACGGTTATCTGATTTAGACCTCGATAGTCAATGCACGGGCGTAAACCTCCATCCTTTTTCTTCACAAAAAAGAAACTTGAGGAGGCAGGGGAAGTGGAGGGCCGAATGTATCCCTGTCCCAGAGATTCGGTGACATATGTCTCCATAGCCACCGTCTCCTCCTGTGACAGAGGATACACGTGACTCCTGGGAAGTGCAGCACCCTCACGGAGATCTATCGCACAATCCCCTCGTCGATGGGGTGGTAATTGAGTCGCCTTCCTTTTACAGAAGGCGAGAGCCAAATCGGCATATTCTGAGGGAATGTGCATTGGGGAGACATGGTTTGGACTCTCCACCGTGGTTGCCCCCATACGGAAACACCTACACACCGTCCCGAGCACTGAGGTGACCATCCCTTAAGAGCCCTCTGTTGCCACGAAATACTGGGGTCATGGGTGGCTAGCCAGGGAAGGCCCAGCACCATGGGAAACGCAGGGGTATCAATAAGGAAGAGACTAATTCTCTCTTCATGACCCCCCTGTGTCTCCATCCGAAGTGGAGCTGTGACCTCCCTAACCATACCTGACCCTAATGGGCGACTATCTAGGGCACGTATGGGGAAGGGCACATCTAACGGCAATATAGGAATCCCTAATCAATGCGCAACCAATCTGTCCATGAAATTCCCAGCTGCGCCGGAATCTACGAGCGCCCTATGCTGGGAATGTGGGGAAAACTCAGGCTCCATAGGTGTGGACTCGGAAGTGCTGGGGGATGGACTGGACGGACCCTGATCTGGACGTCTGCGGGTAGCCAACAGGTTATCCAGCCGGATCGATAAATCTACCAGCTGGTCCAGGTTAAGATTAGTGTCCCTGCAGGCCAGCTCCCGACGAACATCCTCCCATACACTGCATCGGTAGTGATCAATCAGGGCCCTCTCGTTCTATCCCACGCTGGCTGCCAGTGTCCTGAAATCCAGGGTGTATTCCTGTGCGCTCCTCCTTCCCTGGCTGAGGTGAAACAGACGCTCCCCCGCTGCTCTCCCTTCAGGCGGATGATCGAATACTGCCCGGAAACGGCGGGTAAAGTCCTCATAACGAACGGACTCAGCGTCTATTCCACCCCACTCCGCGTTGGCCCATTCCAGGGCTCTGCCCGACAGACAGGAGATGAGGGCGGACACGCTCTCGTATCCCGAGGGAGCCGGGTGGATGGTGGCCAGGTAAAGTTCCACCTGGAGCAGGAAACCCTTACACCCGGCAGCTGTCCCATCGTATTCCCTCGGGAGCGAGAGCCGAAGACCACTGGACCCAGGGTTTGAGGATCTTGATGGAAGAGAAATCGGCGAAAGAGGAGGTGTAGAAAACCCAACTCTCTCCCATCGATCCATGGTGTGGATCACTTGATCCAGAGCCGAACCTAGTCACTGCAGCATGGTCGCGTGCTGGTGGATGCATTCCTCCAACGAAGCGCTGGGATCGGGCGTGCCTGCTGACTCCATAACGGGTGCGTGATTCTGTCAGCGTCTGGATGCAGTGGGGAAACGGAATCAGGCGCAGGACACAGAACTGAGAATAAATGGCTTTACTCGACTCCAAGTAAATATAGCAAACCCTCCACGCAGGGAAGAGCAAAAACAACAGCTCAACAGACGACATAACAAAGAACAATCACGCACACACTCAGGAGGGAAAACAGAGGTAATATAGGGAAACTAATAAGCCTAATGAGTAACAGGTGTGAACAATACAGACAGAACTAGTGAGACACAGAAACATCGATCGGTGGCAGCTAGTACTCCGGTGACGACGACCGCCGAAGCCTACCCGAACGAGGAGGAGGGGCAGCCTCGGCCGTATCCGTGACATCAACATGGGCCAGCATCTCTGTGGAACACATTTGACACCTTGTAGAGTCCATGCCCTGACGAATTGAGGCTGTTCTGAGGTCAAAAGGGGGTGCAACTCAATATTAGGAAGGTGTTCCTAATGTTTTGTACACTCAGTGTATACAAACACTAGATTGCTGATGCTATGTATTGGCCAATGAGAGGCTTTGAAGCCACCGTCCGCCATATGGGTACTCCTCAGAAGGAGCGGTCTTCAATAGGAAGAATGGAATTCTACAGTATTTCAATTTAATGTCTCAAAGATAATTAATAAATCAGCATTTGGTTGTGATTTTGATTTCATTATGCATGGCTTATGAATGTGTTATGAAGTCCTTATGTAGAAACCCTTCATAATAACGTGTTTCTGTTCTCCACAGTATAACAATGTATACCCACAATGAAAACACACTCCATACATACATTGTATCTGCCTATATGTATAGCCATCTAAATACATTGTATTTAGAGCCTTAAAACAGTCTTCCCCAAATCAATAGCTACATAGCCTTGTCATACAGAACAAATAAAAAAACAGTGTGATTGAGGAGAGGTATGGGGAGCTAACCTGTGGTAACTGACAGGTACAAGTATGTATGTTGATCTCTTCCTGTAGTCTCCACAGCACACCAGTAATACCCAGAGTCCTCTGGCTGCAGATCAGTCATGGTAACAGAGAAGATTCTTCGGGTGACATCATCAGAGATTGACACCGTCCCAGATATCTTTGGTTGGTCTGTGCGTACTAGAGCAGAACAAGAATTCCAGTAATCTCCTTGACACCAGTATTTGACATATTCTATGTATCTCAGATTATAGCGACATGGGATGGTGATGGAGTTTCCTGTCTTCACAGACACCTTACTCACTGTGGACACACCGTACTCCCCTGCCTGGGTACCTGCAGACACAGCAAACAGAAAACACATTTAGACTCAGTCCTTTCGGTCAACTGATAAGGTGGTCTACCAATTACCCATTCAGGTGGACAAGGACAACAGTCGGAGTGAGTAGTGTACAAAATGGCTGGTATGGCAGGGATGAGTGTGGGCTGAATATGTAGGCTAGCTAATATTTTGTCTGACTTCAAGCATGAGACTTTTTCACTTCATAAAACATTTTACCCTTACCTGAGAGTCGGGAGAAGAGGAGGAGGAGGAGGGAGAGATGAAGAGCCATGTGTGGTTTGTGTTTCTGTGTTATAGTACCTGTACACAAATGTATGTGTCAAGGACCGAGGCACCAAAGACAATGACTCCTATACACATCACTGTCTGTACCCCTCATTCTGCTTCTGTTAAAGTGAACATTCCCCTGATTGGCTGGTAACAATACATTCTGTGGATCAGTCATTACAATTGATATGATTTGATTTATTCAAATTAATTGATTTCAATTCTTTATTTATGTACTTACTTGATGTATTTGTTCCCAATAAAGTTAGACCAATATCTCCACAGACCAGACCAAAAATCAGCTTCAAAGTAAACCCATGATTAGACTTCCAGTCTATGTGATTTTAAGGTGTTTTGCCAAAATCCAGATATGAACCCTCTCTGTCTTAAAAAGAATTAGACTAGAAAGGAATAGAAATAGAAACAATAAACGTTGTCCAGGAAATAAACCCTGGTCATAGACACAGCTCCAAACCACATTGTCCTGTAAGGTAGCGGATCAGCAGTAGCTCAGGAAGCTGCTGTACCACAAGACTACAGGTTTCAGGTTAACTCAATGCATTACATGTTGATAAAAGACTGCTTAGCTAAACTGTAGGGTTGGTTGGCAGTGGCTGGTATGGTGTCACTATTGGTTTATTTGACAAAAAGGTTGTTGGAGTTCCAGAATCCAGTGAGGAATATTTGCAGTGCGGGACAAAAACAGGAAAACCACACCAAAAAATTACAAACTTGAAAAACACGAGATTAGACTTCAACTTGGTTTTCAGTCAATGCCCATATGTCTTGGGTTCTAAACGCTACATGCTTCTGCATCAAAGGTTCATTGCCACGTTCACGTGCTGTCGGATTTCTTTGAAATTCCTAGTCCTGACTGGGAATTTTCACATGAAAAACCCTCCAAGTCGGAATTGCAAGGGGATTTGAGAAAATGTTGCCGCCTGAGTTGTTGAGTTGTGAAGTTTCACCACTGACCTTTTAACCTTTTCAACCAAAGGATGACAACAAATACATTTTTGACCACTACAGCCTCATCAATATGTATAATGTAGCTAGTTTGACCATATTGTCAATGTTAAGTAAGCTAGCTAAACTCTTATTAGTTGAAGAATTGTTCCCACCAAATCACTAAAAAGCACATGAATGAAACAAAGTTGTATTTCCGACACCACAACAAGGAAATAGGAAGTTCTGATGAGCACGTGAATGCAGCATTTCATGGTCGTCACTAGCTTCCATAGCCACAAAGTCATAAACCCCGCCCATTTCTACAATTGATGTTCTTAAAATTATATTTTGAACCTAACCTTAACCTTAACCCTAACCTAACCACACTGCTAACCTTATGCCTAACCTTAAATAAAATGTTGACTTTGTGGCTGTGGAATCTGACTCGGTGGCTATGGAAGCTAGTGGAATCTGCTTATCATGGTCTGCCCGCGACTCCAGGTCCGGGACGAGCTCTACCCCAGCCTATAAATTGCCATAGCCCCTCCTACGGAAACAATCAAATTCAATAAAGAAACTATACATTCAAAATTGCTAAAAATATTCTAAAAAACATAATAAAAGGTGCCATAAATTAATCAAAGTAAATGTTTACAGAAACCAACTTAAGGTACTTAAACAGTAACATATGATAAATGCCCCACTGTTCATCAATTCCCCTGCCCTGTACTTTAACAGATTTGGTTTGAACCCCGGGAACTCCTCCACAATTGTCCTTTGACTCTCCACTCGGGTTAATAATTTATTTTGGGCAGACGGAGACCAGGACACGTGAATGTTCAATGGCGACCACAAACAGTTCTGATTTTGTATATAGGCTCAGAACCTTTATGAAACAGCAGAGTTGAAAAATATATAGCAAATATAAATCAAAACTGGATGGTCTTCAGAGATAGATAGGATGGGTTGAGGGTAGCTGAAGGATGGGACTAAAAACAAACAAAAGAGAGCTATTGTAAAATATACTGTGTCCGTAAAATGTATATAGTTTGTATAAGCTGGAAGTAGAAGCTTAAGTGTTGTTGTCCATTAGTTTACTGGAAATAGGAGACAGAGGGCTGTGAGACAGAGGTTTAATCCTTGATACATGAAAAGAGGGATGTATACGGAGGGTGCGGGGCAACAGGAGACGAACAGCAGAGTGGCTAAGAATCTTAGAGATGGGGAAAGGGCCGATATAACGGGGGGATAGTTTGTGGAACTCCACCCAAAGGGGCAGATCCCGAGTGGTCAGCCATAACCTCTGCCCGAGACGACAATGGGGAGCCGGGGTCCGATGGCGGTCCTCCTGTCGTCCATACCCGGAGAAGAGCATGCCGGGCTCTCTTCCAGGTACGGCGACAGTGGCGGACGGACATCTGGGCCGAGGGTATGCTGACCTTGTCCTCTTGCTCAGGGAAGAGCGGGGGCTGATATCCCATCGAACACCCGAAAGGCGAGAGACCAGTGACTGAGCAGGGAAGGGTGTTGCGGGCATACAGTGGGGATAAAAAGTATTTAGTCAGCCACCAATTGTGCAAGTTCTCCCACTTAAAAAGATGAGAGAGGCCTGTAATTTTCATCATAGGTACACGTCAACTATGACAGACAAATTGAGATTTTTTCTCTCCAGAAAATCACATTGTAGGATTTGTAATGAATTTATTTGCAAATTATGGTGGAAAATAAGTATTTGGTCACCTACAAACAAGCAAGATTTCTGGCTCTCACAGACCTGTAACTTCTTCTTTAAAAGGCTCCTCTGTCCTCCACTCGTTACCTGTATTAATGGCACCTGTTTCAACTTGTTATCAGTATAAAAGACACCTATCCACAACCTCAAACAGTCACACTCCAAACTCCACTATGGCCAAGACCAAAGAGCTGTCAAAGGACACCAGAAACAAAATTGTAGACCTGCACCAGGCTGGGAAGACTGAATCAGCTTGGTTTGAAGAAATCAACTGTGGGAGCAATTATCAGGAAATGGAAGACATACAAGACCACTGATAATCTCCCTCGATCTGGGGCTCCACGCAAGATCTCACCCTGTGGGGTCAAAATGATCACAAGAACAGAGAGCAAAAATCCCAGAACCACACGGGGGGACCTAGTGAATGACCTGCAGAGAGCTGGGACCAAAGTAACAAAGCCTACCATCAGTAACACACTACGCCGCCAGGGACTCAAATCCTGCAGTGCTAGACGTGTCCCCCTGCTTAAGCCAGAACATTTCCAGGCCCGTCTGAAGTTTGCTAGAGTGCATTTGGATGATCCAGAAGAGGATTGGGAGAATGTCATATGGTCAGATGAAACCAAAATATAACTTTTTGGTAAAAACTCAACTCGTCGTGTTTGGAGGACAAAGAATGCTGAGTTGCATCCAAAGAACACCATAGCTACTGTGAAGCATGGGGGTGGAAACATCATGCTTTGGGGCTGTTTTTCTGCAAAGGGACCAGGACCACTGATCCGTGTAAAGGAAAGAATGAATGGGGCCATGTATCGTGAGATTTTGAGTGAAAACCTCCTTCGATCAGCAAGGGCATTGAAGATGAAACGTGGCTGGGTCTTTCAGCATGACAATGATCCCAAACACACCGCCCGGGCAACAAAGGAGTGGCTTCATAAGAAGCATTTCAAGGTCCTGGAGTGGCCTAGCCAGTCTCCAGATCTCAACCCCATAGAAAATCAGTTGAAAGTCCGAGTTGAAAGTCCGTGTTGCCCAGCGACAGCCCCAAAACATCACTGCTCTAGAGGAGATCTGCATGGAGGAATGGGCCAAAAAACCAGCAACAGTGTGTGAAAACCTTGTGAAGACTTACAGAAAACGTTTGACCTGTGTCATTGCCAACAAAGGGTATATAACAAAGTATTGAGAAACTTTTGTTATTGACCAAATACTTCTTTTCCACCATAATTTGCAAATAAATTCATAAAAAATCCTACAATGTGATTTTCTGGATTTTTTTTCTCTCATTTTGTCTGTCATAGTTGACGTGTACCTATGATGAAAATTACAGGCCTCTCTCATCTTTTTAAGTGGGAGAACTTGCACAATTGGTGGCTGACTAAATACTTTCCCCCCCACTGTATTCCACCCACACGAGTTGCTGGCTCCAGGAGGTGGGGTTGGCAGAGACGAGGCAACGAAGAGTCGTCTCCAGGTCCTGATTGGCTCCCTCCGACTGGCCGTTAGATTGGGGGTGAAAACAGAGGACAGGCTGGCCGATGCCCCAATGAGGGTGCAGAACGCCTTCCAGAACCAGAACGAAAACAGAGGACCGCGATCGGAGACCACCGAAAGTCCATGGATCCGGAAGACGTGCTGCACCATGAGCTGGGCCATTTCCTTGGCTGAGGGTGACTTGGGAAGGGGAATGAAGTGGGCGGCTTTGGAAAACCTATCCACCAACGTGAGGATAGTGGTTTTGCCATCTGATGGAGGGAGACCCTTGACGAAGTCAAATGATATATGGGACCAGGTGCGGTGAGGAACGGGAAGAGGTTGAAGGAGGCCAGCCGGAGCTTGCCTTAGAATTTTATTCTGAGTACACACAGTGCAGGCGGTGATGAACATGGAGATGTCATGAACCAAGGTGGGCCACCAAAAAAGTAGTCGTACAAAGGTCAGGGTCCGACGGGAGCCAGGATGGCTGGCCAGTCGGGAGGAATGAGCCCATTCCAGAAATGGGGAACAGGCAGAGTCCGGGTCAAACATCTGGGTAACCGGGCCCCCTCCCCGGGGTCAGGCTGGGAACACTGCGCCTCACGGACCTGGTTCTCTATACCCCAGACAAATGCAGCCGCGAGACAAGAGTTAGGGTAGGGCGGTCTCAGGATCCGTATGTGTAGCAGAGGGGCTATAGAGGCGTGAAAGCTCATCCGGCTTCACATTCTTGGATCCTGGGCTGAAGGAGATGGTGAAGTTGAACCGAGTGAATAGCAGGGCCTGTCGAGATTGCCTGGAGTTGAGGCGCTTGGCGGTGTGGAGATATTCCAGGTTCTTGTGATCCATCCACACTATGAAAGGGTGTTCCTTCCTCTCTAACCAGTGCCTCCACTCCTCTAATGCCATCTTAACCGTGAAGAGTTCTCGGTTACCCGCGTCGTAATTCCTTTCAGTGGTGTTGAGACGATGGGAGAGGAAAGTGCAGGGATGCAACATTTGGTCTTGGGCCGAACGCTGGGACAGGACAGATCCCAATCTGATGTCCAAGGCGTCGACCTCCAACACGAACTGCCGGGACTGATCCGGATGGATTAGGATGGGGGCGGTTGTGAATCGGTGGTTGAGGTCCAAGAACGCCTGGTCTGCAGCTGGAGACCACGTGAACGGGACCTTGGGAGAGGTGAGTGCTGAAAAACATGGAGGACATGTTCTTGAGCCAAGGGGGAAAAAACGAGAATGTCATTGAGGTAGACAAACACGAACTGGTTCAACATGTCACAGAGAACATTGTTAACCAGGGCCTGGAACACTGCAGGAGCGTTGGTCAGTCCGAATGGCATAACAAGGTATTCGTAGTGCCTGCTAGCCGTGTTAAAGGATGTCTTCCACTCGTCCCCTTCCCGTATCCTTACCAGATGGTAGGCGTTCAGGAGGTCCAACTTGGAGAAGATGGTAGCCCCCTGGAGAGACTCAAAAGCCGAGGCGATGAGGTGAAGTGGGTAACGTTTTTTAACCGTGATGTCATTCAGGCCCCGGTAGTCGATACGCAGGCGCAAGGTTTTGTCCTTCTTCTCCACAAAGAAGAACCCTGTGCCGGCGGGGGAGGCAGAATGACGGATACACCCTGCAGCCAGGGAGTCCCCAGTGTACTCATACCTCCTGATGAGCCGGGTCTTTTTACAGGACAGGTAGAAATATAATGACAGCCCTATGTGTTCAGTCTGTGTAACCATTCGGCAGGAGACAATCTAGCTCTGCCAAGTTGCATAGGCGAGTCGGCAACCCTCTGTGATTTCTGAGAGAACTCGGGTGACATCGGATTCACACGGAAGTGTAGACTTTGGGGATTTCCGGGATTCCTTGGAGGCGAGGTGGAAATTGAGGACGTGCGAGGGCAACCGGAACAGAAGATGAGGGAGTACTGGGAGAGAAAAGCCTGGCAGGTTCCAGAATCTCCAGCATAGCGCTCCGGAGGTAAGCATGGTTCTCGGGACACCGTGGTAGGCTGGGAAGAAATGCCGCTGGTGGCGGGGTTGCTGAGAGTCTGGGGGATTAAAGTAGTGGCTGCTGCCTAATAGACAATCTGCTGACTTTCTCCGGCAATGTATGGAAAGCACAGCCGTGGCGTTCAGCCAAGGTCTGGAATCCTTCCATAAGGTTGTGAAGTAACTCCTCGTGTCTTGCAATGGTGGCTCAGTGGGAGGAGACGGCGTCGCAGAGCTTGTCCGAGTCTGCTGGGTCAGCCAGTTTGTACTATCAGGAATCAGGATAAGACCCATATGCAAACAGTTCAAATCATAGATGATTATTACAAAACAGTGGGCAGGCAAACGACAGGTCAAGGGCAGGCAGAGGTCAGTATTCCAGGGCAGAGCCAATAAGGTAGAGAACGGCAGGCAGGCTCAGGGTCAGGTCAGGCAGAGGTTTGTAAACCAGGTCAGAGTCAGATAGGTCCAGGACAGCAGGCATGCTCGGAGTCAGGACAGGTAGAATAGGTCAGAACCGGGAGAACTAGAAAACAGGGACTAGAGAGAATAGAAGTACGGGAAAAAAACGCTGGTAGGCTTGACGTAACAAGACAAACTGGCAACAGACAAACAGAAAACACAGGTAGAAATGCACAGGGGATACTGGGGAAAATGGGCTACACCTGGAGGGGGATGGAGACAAGCACAAGACAGGTGAAACAGATCAGGGTGTTTTGTGGAAAATAACCACTATACTTTATTACAAATAAGGTCTTACAGAGTTTTTGTTGCATCAAGAAATGACTTTATTAAAGTTTTCAACAAAGCCGATACCAGTCTGCAGAGGGGCACACATCCTTAAGGTCTCCCTCCATCTTATATAGTCCTCTTCAGTTTTCCCGCTCTTTTATTGCTCCGCCCACTTCCTTTGTCCCTGAGGACGGCTGAACTATTACTCCAACCAATCACCCGCTCCCCTGTCTTGCACACACACTCATGTTTAGTTTAAACATGACAAGGCCCTAAATGACACAAACCTCACCCCCTCATGCTGTAATCAATCAAGAAGATACCAAGGAGACAAAGGTCTAGCCCAAACTCTATTCAACCCTGGTGCTGCTCCCTTCACTGTGTTTGAAGAGAGAGACAAAAACAAACGGCCAAATTCAGTTAGCCACAAAGAATGTTAACTATATGTTCATGATTAACTCAATTTTATCTGATAATCCATTAAAAATACACATCAGGTGTGACAAATGTCCATTGTGCAATATAGACAGTATAGTACATTTTATTATCGCAGTACAGGTGTTATTATACATAGTAGCTACTATACTATACTATCTATACTTTTGATCATGATTAGTTACAGGCATAGGACAATTAATTAGGTGACAGAAATAAGATGAACATGTATGTAGCTCAGGGGATGTAGCTCAGTTGGTAGAGCATGGCGTTTGCAACGCCAGGGTTGTGGGTTCGATAAAAAAATAATGTATGCACTAACTGTAAGTCGCTCTGGATAAGAGCGTCTGCTAAATGACTAAAATGTAAATGTAAATGTAAATGTAAAAAACAAGTGACAAGGGTAAAAGGTGGATGGAAAATAACTAATAACATATATGTGGTGACAATGAAAACAAACACAGCAGACTGTCTTCAGTAGTTTATGGACACAAAAGGATAGAGGGGTCTTTCTGGCGTGGGTTAAGAGGTATGACAGAAGCATATTGGAGGCAGATAGATGTTGTGACACAGGAGAGGGGAGTGGGCTGTCCTTCCAGGATAAGGACTCCACCAAGGTCACTCAGTCAGTCACTGCTGTGCTGCTGCCCTCTACTGGAGAGAACGTGTAACATTCAGTCACAATCACTGTGGTGACATTTCCAATAGATAGTGATCTAGAATCATCTTCCCCTCCCCCAATCCTAACCTTAACCTTTAGTGGGATTTTAAAAAAAAATCTGACCCAAGATCAGCATCTAGGGGCAACTTCACCCTAAACCCAGGCACACTCCACACTGTAATGTTATGGATACACACTGAAAACAATGAGGTTAGCTGGTCACAACGTGATTATACAGTTTTTCATGCAGCAAAACTAAAAAGACTAAGAAAGATTTGTGTGATTAAAGAGTGACGTTTACAATGTGTATCTTTTTTGAGATTGAGGTTGACTGACCCAAACTTAAGGAAAGCTTTGACTATGTACAGACTCAGTGAGCATAGCCTTGCTATTGAGAAAGGCCACCGTAGGAAGACCTGGCTCTCAAGAGAAGACAGGCTATGTGCACACTGCCCACAAAATGAGGTGGAAACTGAGCTGCACTTCCAAACCTCCTGCCAAATGTATGACCATATTAGAGACACATATTTCCCTCAGATTACAGCGATCCACAAAGAATTAGAAAACAAACCCAATTTTGATAAACTCCCTTATCTACTGGGTGAAAAACCACAGTGTGCCATCATAGATGCAAGATTTGTGACCTGTTGCCACAAGAAAAGGGCAACCAGTGAAGAACAAACACCATTGTAAATACAACCCATATTTATGTTTATTTATTTTCCCATTTGTACTTTAACTATTTGCACATTGTTACAACACTGTATATATACATAATATGACATTTGAAATGTCTTTATTCTTTTGAAACTTCTGAGTGTAATGTTTACTGTTAATATTTATTGTTTATTTCACTTTTGTTTACTATCTACTTCACTTGCTTTGGCAATATTAACATACGTTTCCCATGCCAATAAAGCCCTTCAATTGAAAAATTTAATTTAATTGAGAGAGAGCGAGAGAGAGAGCGAGAGAGAGAGAGAGAGAGAGAGAGAGAGAGAGAGAGAGAGAGAGAGAGAGAGAGAGAGAGAGAGAGAGAGAGAGAGAGAGATAACCCAAGCTCACACTACATAGATAGAGGAGAGAGAAAGAGAGAGAGAACCTTAGCTCCATGCAGAGATGGAGTGATTGGTTCTAGCCCAAGATCTACACAGACCTAAACCAGGTTTATTCAGTTTGTACCTGCTGTGCTGTTTCTCTGGTGTGGCTCACTGTGCTGTATGACATGTCCTGCTCAGGGTCAGCAGACTGCAAAGAAATAAATAGCAAAGAGAAACAGGACTGGTCTATTTACCAACTAAACCACAGTTTGTTTCCATGATAGGATGCAGTCACATATATATTTAGTGAACTGACAGCTTCCTGTTCTCTGTCTTTTAAACATCATTTTTCAACGTCTTGAGTGTTATAAGACCTTGGGTTCAGAATATGGGACCTTTTATGTCAACTCATTGATAACCAACTGAAGAGGTAATACTAGAGTCAAATGGTAGATGATCTGAACTCAAGAACAGAAAAGCAGATGGTTGAAAATAATAGAATAAAATAGAATAAGTGTATCCTACCACTGAGTTGTTAGTTGTCTGGTCCTTGGCCTTATTGTCCTCTGGAATAAAGAGAGGGAGATGTCAATTACTTCTGAGTTTGTTATAGTACAATAATACCTCTGAATGGATTTCTTATAGACAATTCCTCTAAATACTTTCTGTCATTCAAGATAAATCACAAGCAAGCAATATAATGTTGTTCACAATGACAATACGTTTTGTATTTTTCTAAACTATTCTCGTTTTTATATTCACATAAAATGACTACTTACTATGCTTTGTCCACATCTTCCATGTGACTAGGATACCAGCTGTCACCACCACCAACATGCCCCAAGGAATCAGTAGGACTTTCACATCTATGGACCTGATGGATTACATAGAAGAACTTGAATCAAAAATACAATTAAAATAGATCATTATAAATTGATCATTTGTGAAAAAGTAATAACTTGTTGTTTACACTGTTGTGATAAATGGAACAATTATTTAGATATTCACATGTGTGGAAGTTGACCATACAATTGAAGAGATGATATGATTATTATTGAGATTATTACTATACAAATAATGTTTTCTTTTTTTAAGAGTGCAACTTGTCCTTGCAAATCAGTGAGAATAACACAAACATTTCTGCTACTTCTCCAAAGAGATGTTCTACCCAAGAGGAAGTGCTAACAGTCTCTATATACATTTAGGAAGGGAGTTTGGTTATCTTCAGCTGTTGTAGTGTATGATGGAATTGTAACATTTCTTTGTGTTCATATTATCAAACAATTGCCATAATATGTGGGATATTACAGCTGAATGAGTGATAATAACCTCTGGTGGACGTCCTCCATGTTCCCCTCAGCTCCTTGACTTGTGTTGTCAGTCTGAACAGGCTCAGCAGTTGAAGAGACAGAGGGTTTTTGATTGGTTGGAGCTTAGGTTGCTGTGATGTAAAACAACAATGCCATCAATGAAATTACTGGTATACCAGATAGTCAGGTTGTATAGCAACATCACATTCATAGTCAATATTCCAATTTGTTTCAGATGATGAAACAAAGTGAATCTGCTGTCAAGGATTATGAAAACAGTAGCAGATTTTCACTGACTATCATCTATGTCAGGAAGTAAATCATGGAATAAATACATATTTTCAGGGTGATATTAATGTAAGAAAATTACATCATTTTGATGTGAAGTAACTATGGATATTAAACTATTTTTGTGACCCAAACAGAAAGTACTTACTGATAGCAGTGATGTTTTGTGTTGCAGTTTGTTGACTGACAGTGATGTGAACAGGCATCTCTAGTTCTCCCACTTCACACCAATACCAGTCAGTATTCTCCATCTTCAGTCCACTCATAGTCACTGTTAAGACTTTTCTGTTGTTGGCCAGACTGATATCCTTTAATGTCACTGTTCCATGTAAAGTCCCAGAATACGACACACAATCACCACCCATCCTGCACCACTTCATATCTCCAGAGTTACTATAGTAACAACGGACAGTGACACTCCCTCCTTCAACTGCAGTCACTTCCTGTTGGTCCACATAGAGTTCTGGAGTACCTGAACACAGAGGTACAGACACCAAAGAAAGAACTCAGCAGCAGAACTTTATTTCTAGTAAGTATTTTATTATTAATATCTTTTTTTTTTAAATGTTTTAAAACCGACCACAGCGGAGTTTAAACAAAGTTTACACCACAATCTACATACAGAGAACATAAAGTATTCTTCAGGTCAACTTGAACAATAATGGTGATACCAGTTACCAGACAAGGAACCAGTTACCAGGAAATGAAATGAGAACACCAGTCATTTAGTTTGTGGAAGCAGGCTATTTCTGATTGTCTCATCATTACTGAGAACTACCTATTCTACTTTACTGAATTGTAAGAGTTGCAGGGATCTTACCTGGAGTGACAGATAGATAGAACCGTTGTATCCTGATATCTGGTCCTCCATTGATCTCCACAACACACGTGTAAGTCTTAGAGTCCTCTGGCTCCAGATCAGTCATGGTCACAGTGAAGACTCTCTGGTTGATGTCATCAGAGATTGAGGCATTACCACTGCTCTTAGGATGGTCACTGCGTACTAGAGAGGAGCAACGACTCCAATCATACCCTTTACACCAGTATTTCACATGATTTATGTAATACTGATCATAGTGACATGGGATGGTGATGGAGCCTCCGGCCTGCACAGACACATACCTCACTGTGAACACATCAACACAAAACACATTTAGGTTGGAATTCAACAGAATCTGCACTGCAGAATAAAAATCCCATTGCTTATACACAATAAAACAGCTTGTTAATGATTGAGATTTATTACACCGTGTTTACAGTGAATTGACCCACTGGACTTCAGCCCTTTATAGAAACATGTTACACATACCTGCTGAGACTCTGTAGAGGATGAGGAAGAGGGGGAGGAGGAGGAGGGAGAGATGAAGAGCCATGTGAAGGTTTCAGTCTGCCTGGTATATTATATGGTACCTGAGCACAAATGTTTGTCAAGTACCAAGGTACCAGCCAGAATGACTCTACTTCCTAATGTTAATAGACTTCACTGTCTGTAACTCTCTTCCTGTTTCTGTTTGTGTGTACATGGCCCCCTCCGTGGTAGATAGCAACTATTGCATCATATGGACTAGTTTAACCCCAAAATCATAGTCACTAAAATATATTTCAGCTTTCTCTAAGGGTTTTGTGACCAAAAGTCACTACTATCCTGTTACCCTCTACTGAAAAATAGACTGCTAATGATTACAAATATTCGATAATTGGGCGACATACACCACATTGGCAAATTCAATATTTCAGTATATAAGAAACTATATGATAAATGTTCTCAATGTGCTAGACATTGATAGATTTGAGGGGTCATGTGCTACAGAGATGTAGTGATGGGGACTAGACCAAGACCTCCACAGACTCTCACTTTAAACCAGGTCAGGGTTCAGGGTCCTCCGGACCACAACCCAGTCTGATGTGGTTTTATGTTCAACAAGAACGCTCTCTGTCTCTCTCCCACTTCTTTTAAAGATTTTAGTAATAATTTTACCCGACCAGAGGTCGAATCATGCATCCTACGAAACATGACCTGCCATGCCGCGCTGCTTCTTAACACCTGCTCGCTTAATCCGGAAGCCAGCCGCACCAATATGTCGGAGGAAACACCATTCAACTGACGACTGAGGTCAGCTTGCAGGCGCCAGTCCCACCACAAGGAGTCGCTAGAGCGCGATGAGCCAAGGAAAGCCCCCGGGCCAAACCCTGCCCTAACCCAGACGACGCTGGGTCAATTGTGCACCGCCCTATGGGACTCCCGCTCATGGCTGGCTGTGACACAGCCTGGGATAAAACCCCAGGCAGTAGTGACACCTCAACACTGCAGTGCAGTGCCTTTGACTGCTGCGCCAATTGGGAGGCCCCTTTATCCCTCTTCTATACAGGAAATGAACCCTTTGTCATGTACAGCTCATAACCACAGATGTCCTCCAAGCCAAAGTGTTAAAGTTAGTTCAGGAAGCTGCATTACCAGAATGCTACAAGTTTCAGCTAAACTCATTCCATGACGTCATGTTAAATACTGAGCTTTGTGTTCTACTGTTGGCTCCAACACAGCAACTACTTCACACTCAAACTCACACTCAAACTCACTTTTTTTTGTTGCTTTGGTACAATTTTCATATATATATGTGGTAATATTTCACAACTCTTAGTACAAAACTCAATAAAATAAAAAACTTTAAGCACATTTTCAATTGACTAAGTACAACACACAATATCACATAGTAACTTACCAGTGTTTCATCTAAAAACACCTTTCATATAAAGTAATTGCCTTTCACAATGCAATGCTCACAATACATTTCATATGATTCTCTTCTCATTTCTTTAAAAACATTTGACCATCACCTAATTCAACGGCACTTAATAATTAATGACTTAACAGTTTGGTAGACCTATAGATTTTAAACTGGTTTGTCTAATATATATGGATTTTGAGAACCACAGATATACAATGTGTGTTTGTATAGTATAAACATCTAAATGACATGTATGATACATGATAACCATACATAATGAATATTCATTAGTACTAATTGATTTCACATAGTGTCAACCACTATTGGTCACCATATAAAAGGGGGTGTGTGAACACTTGCAAGTTCTTTAACAAGGAGCAGGATAGACAGCAAGGGAGAGGAAGAAATCAAAGAGCTGGTGGACAAGGGGCCATCAGAGAGGTGGGCATTAGACCCATCAAAGAGGTCAAAGAGGTGGGCATGGGCCCCATCAAATTGGTCAAAGAGGTGGGCATGGGCCCCATCAAATTGGTCAAAGAAGTTGGCATTAGACCCATCAAAGAGGTCAAAGACGTCAAAGAGGTGGACATCACATTTACATTTTACATTTTAGTCATTTAGCAGACGCTCTTATCCAGAGCGACTTACAGGAGCAATTAGGGTTAAGTGCCTTGCTCAAGGGCACATTTACGTCATTTAGCAGACGCTCTTATCCAGAGCGACTCACAAATTGGTGCGTTCACCCTATAGCCAGTGGGATAACCACTTTACAATTTTTGGGGGGGGGGGGGGGGTAGAAGGATTACTTTATCCTATCCCAGGTATTCCTTAAAGAGGTGGGGTTTCAAATGTCTCCGGAAGGTGGTGAGTGACTCCGCTGTCCTGGCGTCGTGAGGGAGCTTGTTCCACCATTGGGGTGCCAGAGCAGCGAACAGTTTTGACTGGGCTGAGCGGGAACTATGCTTCCGCAGAGGAAGGGGAGCCAGCAGGCCAGAGGTGGATGAACGCAATGCCCTCGTTTGGGTGTAGGGACTGATCAGAGCCCGAAGGTACAGAGGTGCCGTTCCCCTCACTGCTCCATAGGCAAGCACCATGGTCTTGTAGCGGATGCGAGCTTCAACTGGAAGCCAGTGGAGTGTGCGGAGGAGGGGGGTGACGTGAGAGAACTTGGGAAGGTTGAACACCAGACGGGCTGCGGCATTCTGGATGAGTTGTAGGGGTTTAATGGCACAGGCAGGGAGGCCAGCCAACAGCGAGTTGCAGTAGTCCAGACGGGAGATGACAAGTGCCTGGATTAGGACCTGTGCCGCTTCCTGTGTAAGGCAGGGTCGTACTCTCCGGATGTTGTAGAGCATGAACCTGCAGGAGCGGGTCACCGCCTTGATGTTGGCGGAGAACGACAGGGTGCTGTCCAGGGTCACGCCTAGGCTCTTCGCACTCTGGGAGGAGGACACAGCGGAGTTGTCAACCGTGATGGCGAGATCATGGAACGGGCAGTCCTTCCCCGGGAGGAAGAGCAGCTCCGTCTTGCCAGGGTTCAGCTTGAGGTGGTGATCCGTCATCCATACTGATATGTCTGCCAGACATGCAGAGATGCGATTCGCCACCTGGTTATCAGAAGGGGGAAAGGAGAAGATTAGTTGTGTATCGTCAGCGTAGCAATGATAGGAGAGGCCATGTGAGGATATGACAGAGCCAAGTGACTTGGTGTATAGGGAGAAAAGGAGAGGGCCTAGAACTGAGCCCTGGGGGACACCAGTGGTGAGAGCACGTGGTGCGGAGACAGCTTCTCGCCACGCCACTTGGTAGGAGCGACCGGTCAGGTAGGACGCAATCCAGGAGTGAGCCGCGCCGGAGATGCCCAGCTCGGAGAGGGTGGAGAGGAGGATCTGATGGTTCACAGTATCAAAGGCAGCAGACAGGTCTAGAAGGACAAGAGCAGAGGAGAGAGAGTTAGCTTTAGCAGTGCGGAGAGCCTCCGTGACACAGAGAAGAGCAGTCTCAGTTGAGTGACCAGTTTTGAAACCTGACTGGTTTGGATCAAGAAGGTCATTCTGAGAGAGATAGCAAGAGAGTTGGCTAAAGACGGCACGCTCAATAGTTTTGGAAAGAAAAGAAAGAAGGGATACTGGTCTGTAGTTGTTGACATCAGTGGGATCGAGTGTTGGTTTTTTGAGAAGGGGAGCAACTCTCGCTCTCTTGAAGACGGAAGGGACATGGCCAGCGGTCAAGGATGAGTTGATCAGCGAGGTGAGGTAGGGGAGAAGGTCACCGGAGATGGTCTGGAGAAGAGAGGAGGGGATGGGGTCAAGCGGGCAGGTTGTTGGGCGGCCTGCAGTCACAAGTCGCAGGATTTTATCTGGAGAGAGAGGGGAGAAAGAAGTCAAAGCATAGGGTAGGGCAGTGTGAGTAGGACCAGTAGTGTCATTAGACTTAACAAACGAGGATCGAATGTCGTCAACCTTCTTTTCAAAGTGGTTGACGAAGTCATCCACAGAGAGAGGAGGGGGGGGGGGGGGGGGGGGGGGGGGAGGATTCAGCAGGGAGGAAAATGTGGCAAAGAGCTTCCTAGGGTTAGAGGCAGATGCTTGGAATTTAGAGTGGTCAGATCAGATAGAGAGGGAGGCAGAGGGCAGGGAACTGTTGTGTCTAATGATGTCTGGGCCATCGTTGTTGACCATGTGGTAAACAGAGGCCTTACAATGGCAGAGGCTGCCTGATTAGTTCACCCAAATCTGAAAAGATCAACTGTCAGTTCAATCATGACAACATTTCACCAAGAAAACCGGTAAGTCTGTAGGATATGCACTCTGCTTTAACAGTACATTTACATTATATGATATATTGTAATGCATGTAAATTCACAAAACATGTTAAAATATTCTTACAGTTTGATCTATTGACAATATACTCTGTTCTATGATCAGAATTGACAGAAGACCCCATGGTGGTGCCGTGGCTGTGTGCTGACCGACCAGCAGTGTTGTAAATGGTGAGGGCCAGGAATGACATATGGCTGTCTGAAATAAAGCAGGCCATTGAGGAGAACGGTGACATCTTTGCCAATGTGGCATCCATCAGCCTACCAACAATCGGCCACCTTATGAAGAGGCAGCAGGTATCTATGAAACACATTGACCTGGTGCCTTTAGAGAGAAACAACGACAGGGTGAAAGAACTGTGGGCCGAGTATGTTCAGGTACAGCACTATACACTGTATTACTGTTACTATTTGATGCACAGCTACTTCACAGTATCATATTGGAACTATACTGTAAAAATAACTAAACCAAATATGTTTTTAGAGGGTGATGGTGATGATTCTGTTAACCATCAGAATTATATCTTTGTTGATGAAGTGGGCTTCAACCTGGCCAAAACTCAGCGCCGTGGGTGGAATCTCATCGGCCAACGGGCGACCGTCCAAGTTCCTGGACAACGTGGGGGAAACATCTCCATGTGTGCAGCTTCCTCTGAAGATGGTGGTGTAGGACGTAGGCCATTACTTGGATCCTATAAAGCTGCACACCTCATTGTGTTTCTCAATGAAATTGAGCAGGCCTGTCAAGGTGAAGGGGTCACCTATGTCATTGTGTGGGACAATGTCAGGTTCCACCATGCAGAGGTGGTTCAGGCATGGTTTAGGACCCATCCCCGATTCATGACCCTATATCTGTCCCCATACTGTCCTCTCCTTATGTTTATTTATTTTCCCTTTTGTACGTTAACTATTTGCACATCATTACAACACTGAAATAGCCATAATATGACATTTGAAATGTCTCTATTTGTTTGGAACTTTTACTGTTCATTTTTCATTGTTTATTTCACCTTTGTTTATTACCTATTTCACTTGCTTTGGCAATGTACATTTTTTTGGTATTTTATTAGGATCCCCATTAGCTGTTGCAAAAGCAGCAGCTACTCTTCCTTGGGTCCACACAAAACATGAAACATGACATAATACAGAACATTAATAGACAAGAACAGCTCAAGGACAGAACTACATACATTTAAAAATCTATTTAAAAAGGCACACGTAGCCTACATATCAACACCAATACATACACACAAACTATCTAGGTCAAATGTTTCCCATGCCAATAAAGCCCTTTGAATGGAATTGAATTTAACTGAATTGAGGTGGGGAGTCATTTGAAGGTTTGAGTCTGTGTGTGTGACACGGTATCTGTGTACTAATGTGTAGATCAGTCAAGGACAAAGGCACCAGCGAGAATTACTCTACTTCCCAATGTTCACAGACCTCACTTTGAATCTCTGCTTCTGTTTCTGTGTACATGCCCCCGTCAGTGGCAGATAGCAACTATTGCATTATATAGACTAGTTTAATCCAAAACTCATAGTCACTACAATGCATTTCAAGCCCCATGCAGTTTCATTTTATTTTTAAATCACTGTGTGTGTTTATTTTTCATGATTTATTTTCCTGAGCCGCCTTTTGCCATTGAAATGCTCCGTGTGATCATGTGGCCGTGTTGATTCAAATGTAAATATATTTAAATACAGAGCCCTGATTGGCGGATAGGATTGTGTAGACTAGAGCCTACCCAGCTTACCCCTTCAAAGTAGGAGGGTAAATATTCAAATAAAACAGAATCAGAATAATCATTTCAGATTGTGATGTCATTCTGTGAAAAACTCCATTCCACCTGAACAGTCTAAAAATCCAAGTGTTTTGTTCGTCAAAAAGCTCTTACACTAAAAGGGCATTATCCAAATGTGTTACAATTTCACAGTATTATTTCAACCTCATAGTGTGGAAATATAATTTAAAAACAAACAGGAAACTCACATTTTTGACTGCACTGCCCCTTTCAGCTTTCTCTAAGGGCTCTTTGGGACCAATAGTCACGATTATCCTGTTACCTTCTGCTGGAAAATAGGTCACTAATGATTACACAAAGAAATGTATAGAATTGAGAGGGCAGGTGCTGCAGAGATGGAGTGATGGCTGCCTTCTATACAGGAAATGAACCCTGGTCACAGTAGACACAACTCAAAACCTCAGATGTCCTCCAACCTAAAGTGTTAAAGTTATGTCAGGAAGTTGCAGTACCAGAAGGCTGCAGGTTTCAGGTAAACTCATTCCATGACATGATGTTAACTACTGAGTTATAATTTCTATTGTTGGCTCCAACACAGCCAACTATTTCTGATACAACAATTTCACACCTAAACTCACAGAGCACATAATCTTGTGACAAATGATCTTGAGAACAGTATAATGTCTTTAAAAATGTTTATTAGCAAAGCATTTATATTTTCCATTAAAGCTGGAGAAGGTAAAGACAGAATAGTAGTCCAAGGCTCTGATTCAACAAGGAGAGGATTTGTTACAGTAAACCAGACGACCAAAAATCAACTACGAAACAACTCAAGAACTAAGGATTCATAAATCATGCTAAAAACAAACAAATTAAAATGTAACCTTGTTTTGTGTGTGTGTGTGTGTGTGTGTGTGTGTGTGTGTGTGTGTGTGTGTGTGTGTGTGTGGTTTAGTTCTACTATCCTTGTGGGGACCAGATGTCCTTACAATGACAGTAAAACAAGGACAAGTTGGGACAAGTGGGGACATTTCACTGGTAAAAGGTAAAAGGCTATTTTAGGTTTAGGGGTTAGGTTTAGGGTTACGGTTAGGGTTTAGGTTAGAATTAGCATTAGGGTTAGGGAAAATAGGATTTTGAATGGGCATACTTTTTTGATTCCCACAAATACAGTAAAACAAACGTGTGTGTTTTATCCTGAAGAAAGCTCAAAATATTTGTGTACATGCCCCCTTCAGTGAAAGATAGCAACTATTGCATTATATATACTAGTTTAACCCAAAACTCATAGTCACTACAATGTTTTCAGCTTCCAACATTCTCTAAGGGCTCTTTGGGACCAAGAGTCACTATTATCCTGTTACCCTCTGCTGGAAAATAGGTCACTAATGATTACACAAAGACATTTATAGAATTGAGAGGGCAGGTGCTGCAGAGATGGAGTGATGACTGCCTTCTACTTAGAGATGAAAGCTGGTCATAGACGCAGCTCAAAACCACTGTCACGATCGTCAAAGGAGGAGGACCAACGCGCAGCGTGGAATGCGAACATATTTTATTAATTAGAAAGATAACACGAACAAAACAACAAACGAAAACGTGAAGTCCTTGGTTAACAAACATAAACCAACACGGAACAAACTCCCACAAACACTGTGGGAAAACTGGCTGCTTAAGTATGGTTCCCAATCAGAGACAACAAGCAACAGCTGATTCACGTTGCCTCTGATTGAGAACCACACCGGCCAACATAGAAACACAAATGACTAGAAAGAGAACATAGAACAAAACACATAGACTCTACACACCCTGGCTCAACATATTAGAGTCCCCAGAGCCAGGGTGTGACAACCACAGATGTCCTCCAACCTAAAGTGTTAAAGTTAGCTGAGGAAGCTGCTGTACCACAAGGCAGGTTTCTGGTAAACTAACTCATTCCATGACATCATGTTAAACACTGAGCTAAACGTTCTATTTTTGCCTCCAACACAGCAAATTACCTCCTACACAGTTCATTCGGAAAGTATTCAGACCCCTTGACTTTTTCCACATTTTGTTACGTTACAGCCTTATTCTAAAATGGATTTAAAAAAAATTTAACCCTCGTCAAACTACACACACTACCCCATAATGACAAAGCAAAAACTATTTTTTGGAATTTGAGCAAATGTAAATTTATAAACAAATTAAAAAATGAAAGCTCAGTATTTTGTTGAAGCACGTTTGGCAGCGATTACAGCCTCAAGTCTTCTTGGGTATGACGCTAAAAGCTTGGCACACCTGTATTTGGGGAGTTTCTCCCATTCTTCTCTGCAGATCCTCCCAAGCTCTGTCAGGTTGGATGGGGAGCATTGCTGCAAAGCTATTTTCAGATCGCTCCAGAGATGTTCGATCAGGTTCAAGTCCAGGCCAAGGCAGGGCCACTCAAGGAAATTCAGAGACTTGTCCCGAAGCCAGTCCTGTGTTGTGTCTTGGCTGTGTGCTTAGGGTCGTTGTCCTGTTGGAAGGTGAACCTTCGCCCCAGTCTGAGGTCCTAAACACTCTGGAGCAGGTTTTCATCAAGGATTTCTCTGTACTTTGCTCTGTTCATCTTTACCTCGATCCTGACTAGTCTCCCAGTCCCTGCCATTGAAAAACATCCCCACAGCATGGCGCTGCCACTACCGTGCTTCACCGTAGGGATGGTGCCAGGTTTCCTCCTGATGTGACGCTTGGCATTCAGGCCAAAGAATTCAATCTTGGTTTCATCAGACCAGAGAATCTTGTTTCTCATGGTCTGAGAGTCTTTAGGTGCCTTTTGGCAAACTCCAAGAGGGTTGTCATGTGCCTTTTACTGAGGAGTAGCTTCCGTCTGGCCACTCTACCATAAAGGCCTGATTGGTGGAGTGCTGGAGAGATGCTTGTCCTTCTGGAAGGTTCTCCCATCTCCACAGAGAAACTCAAGAGCTCTGTCAGAATGACCTTTGGGTTATTGGTCACCTCCCTGACCAAGACCCTTCTCCCCCATTTGCTTGCCCGAGCGGCCAGCTCTAGGAAGAGTCTTGGTGGTTCCAAACTTCATCCACTTAAGAATGATAGAGGCCACTGTGTTCTTGGGGACCTTCAATGCTGCAGAAATATTTTGGTACCCTTCCCCAGATCTGTGCCTCGTCACAATCCTCTCTCCGAGCTCTATGGACCTCATGGCTTGGTTTTTGCTCTGATATACACTGTCAACTGTGGGACCTTATATAGACAGGTGTGTGACTTTCCAAATCATGTCCAATCAATTTAATTGACCATATTATTCTTTATTTGATTTACCACAGGTGGACTCCAATGAAGATGTAGAACCATCTCAAGGATGATCAATGGAAACAGGATGCACATGAGCTCAATTTCGAGTCTCATATCAAAGGGTCAGAATACCTATGTAAATGATGTATTTCTGGTTTTAATTTTTTATAAATTAGCAAACATTTCAAAAAAACATTATGGGGTATTGTGTGTAGATTGTTGAGGATTTTTATTTATTTTATCAATTTTAGAATAAGGCTGTAACGTAACAAAATGTGGAAAAAGTAAAGGGGTCTGAATACTTTCCGAAGGCACTGTAATTTCACAGAATTTCGTAACAGATGATCTTGAGAAGAGTAAAAAATGTTTATTAGCAAAGAATTTAAATATACCAATAAAGCTAGAGAAGGAGAAGAAGGTGAAGAAGGTAAAGACATATCCCTCAATGAAAAATTTGCAAATGCTAAATAAATCTAGTTTCTACTCATCCTGTTTGACCTCAGAGTCGGTTTGCCGTGAACTTCACCACAGCAATGATGGTGCACAGGAGGAAGAGCACTGCATTAACAGTTTTCGGAAGGTAGAAGAGTGTTCTTTCCCATCTGTAGAAGAACAACATTGCTTTGAGGACATGACACTATGCAAATTGCAACCAGACAGTGTTAGTTGAAGACTGAGGCATACAGAAGGCATTTATTTTTTTATTTTAAAACAACACAATGTATTCATCCAATAATTAAAATAAATGACCTTTTTGCTTATTGAGTACCGACTAAAGAGGTGGTAGTGTTCACCTACCCCTGGGCTCCATCGTGTGTGTTGTTGACTGGGGCCTGAGAGGTGGAAGAGGACACAGCAGGAACTACAGTTGTGGGTGAGGTCAGAGAGATGTCTTGAGGGGTCAGCTTTTCTGTCAAGGTTCAACAGCTTCTGTATTTCATTTATTAGTGTTGAAGTGACACAATTTCAGCGTGATATATCAATGTATCATGTATGCAAAATGACTTAAGTTTGAATTCTGTGAATTTGAAAGACTAATTTCACTATATTAGGTTAAAACTGGTCTCTCATTACTTACTGATGATGGTGTCAGTCTGCGTTGTGGTCAGTTGATTGACAGTGGAGATGGTGATGGTGGAAGTGGGGGTAGGGGTGGTGGTGGAGGCAGGTGTGATACTCTGTGTTGTGGTCAGTTGATTGACAGTGATGTGAACAGGCATCTGTAGGTCACCTGTGGAACACCAGTACCAGCCAGTATCCCCCATATTCAATCCATTCAGAGTCACTGTTAAAATGTGTCTGTTGTTGTTATCAATGGTCTGCTGTGATGTCACTGATGTTCCATCTAAAAGACCTGCATATCTTCCCACCAAGGGGACATAGTAGAGACCCATCTTACACCACAACCACTTCTTAGCCACAGTGTTACTATAGTGACAACAGACAGTGACACTCCCTCCTTCAACTCCAGTCACCTCCTGTTGGTCCACATAGAGTCCTGGAGTACCTGAACACAGAGGTACAGACACAAATTCACCAAGGGAGAAGCAACGCATGTCATATCATACAAAATGATGTACACTGAGTGTACAAAACATTAAGATCACCTGCTCTCTCCATGACATAGACTGACCAGGTGAATCCAGGTGAAAGCTAGTATCCTTTATTAATGTCACTTGTTAAATCCGCTTCAATCAGTGTAGATGAAGGAAAAGAGACAGGTTAAAGAAGGATTTTTAAGCCTTGAGCAAATTGAGACATGGATTGTGTATGTATGCCATTAAGAGGGTGAATGGGCAATAACAAATATTTAAGTGCCTTTGAACGGGGTATGGTAGTACGTGCCAGGCGCACCGGTTTGAGTGTGTCAAGAACTGCAACGCTGCTGGGTTTTTCACGCTCAACCGTTTCCCATGTTTATCAAGAATGGTCCACCACCCAAAGGATATCCAGCCAACTTCACACAACTGTGGGAAGCATTGGAGTCAACTGTCAGCGTCTGGGTGCAGTGGGGAAACGGAATCAGGCGCAGGACACAGAACTGAGAATAAATGGCTTTACTCGACTCCATTTAAATATAGCAAACCCTCCACGCAGGGAAGAGCAAAAACAACAGCTCAACAGACGACGTAACAAAGAACAATCACGCACACACTCAGGAGGGAAAACAGAGGTAATATAGGGAAACTAATAAGCCTAATGAGTAACAGGTGTGAACAATACAGACAGAACTAGTGAGACACAGAAACATCGATCGGTGGCAGCTAGTACTCCGGTGACGACGACCGCCGAAGCCTGCCCGAACGAGGAGAAGGGGCAGCCTCGGCCGATCCGTGACAGTACCCCCCACCTGACGCGCGGCTCCAGCCGTGCGTCGACACCGGCCTCGGGGACGGCCAGGAGGACGCGGAGCAGGGCGAGTCGGATGACGACGATGGAACTCCCTTAACAAGGAGGGATCGAGGATGTCCCTCCTGGGAACCCAGCTCCGTTCCTCCAGACCGTACCCCTCCCACTCCACGAGATACTGCAGGCCTCCAACCCGACGCCTCAAATCCATGATGGAACGGACCGAGTACGCCGGTGCCCCCTCAATGTCCAATGGGGGCGGAGGAACCTCCCGCACCTCGGACTCCTGGAGCGGACCAGCTACCACCGGCCTGAGGAGAGACACATGGAACGAGGGGTTAATACGGTAATCAGGGGGGAGCTTTAACCTATAACAAACCTCGTTCAACCTCCTCAGGACTTTAAAGGGCCCCACAAACCGCCAATCCAGCTTCCGGCATTTTGTGCCATTTCTGCCCAGGGGATGTAAACTGACCAATCCCCCTGCCGGTCCTGGCAATACGACCTCAGAAACCTACCCACATCCTGGTTTACTCTTTCCACCTGCCCATTACTCTCGGGGTGAAAACCTGAGGTCAGGCTGACCGAGACCCCCAGATGGTCCATAAATGCCTTCCAGACCCTCGATGTGAACTGGGGACCCCGATCAGACACTATAGGGCAAAGGAATGAGACGACAGGACTTAGAAAACCGATCCACAACGACCAGGATCGTGGTGTTACCCTGTGACGGAGGAAGATCTGTAACAAAGTCCACCGATAGGTGTGACCACGGCCGCTGTGGAACGGGGAGAGGTTGTAATTTACCTCTGGGCAGGTGTCTAGGTGCTTTGCACTGAGCGCACACCTAACAGGAAGAAACATAAACCCTCACATCCTGAGCTAAGGTGGGCCACCAGTACTTCCCACTAAGACAGCGCACTGTCCGACCAATGCCAGGATGGCCAGAAGAAGGTGACGTGTGAGCCCAATAAATCAAACGATCGCGAACCTCTGACGGAATGTACGCATGACCCACTGGACACTGGGGGGGAGTGGGCTCCGTGCGTAACGCCCGCTCGATGTCCGCGTCAACCTCCCATACCACCGACGCCACCAGACAAGAAGCCGGAAGTATGGGAGTAGGCTCCCTGGTCCGATCCTCTGAGTCATATAGCCGGGACAGAGCGTCTGCCTTAGCATTCTGGGAACCTGGTCTATACGATAGGGTGAACACAAAACGCGTGAAAAACATGGCCCACCTTGCCTGACGAGGATTCAGTCTCCTCGCTGCCCGAATGTACTCCAGATTGCGGTGGTCAGTCAAAATGAGAAAAGGGTGTTTAGCCCCCTCAAGCCAATGTCTCCACACCTTAAGAGCTTTCACAACAGCTAACAGCTCCTGATCCCCCACGTCGTAGTTTTGCTCTGCCGGGCTGAGCTTCTTCGAGAAGAAAGCACAGGGGCGGAGTTTGGGAGGCGTACCCGAGCGCTGAGACAGTACAGCTCCTATCCCCGCCTCGGACGCGTCCACCTCGACTATGAATTGCAAGGATGGATCCGGATGAGCCAGCACGGGAGCCGTGGTGAACAGCGCCTTCAGCTGACCAAAAACCACTGCAGGTGCACCGAACCGTTATGGGAGCTGCTACCTGGCCAAAGCCCTGGATAAATCTCCGGTAGTAGTTGGCAAAACCCCAAAATCGCTGCACCTCCTTTACCATGGTAGGAGTCGGCCAATTACGCACGGCTGAAATGCGGTCACACTCCATCTCGACCCCTGACTCTGACAAGCGGTATCCTAAGAAGGAGACGGACTGTCTGAAGAACAGACATTTCTCAGCCTTAACGTACAGGTCATGCTCCAACAGTCTACCAAGCACCTTGCGCACCAGGGACACATGCTCGTCGCGTGTAGCGGAGTATATGAGAATATCATCTATATACACCACTACACCCTGTCCGTGCAGGTCCCTGAAAATCTCATCGACAAAAGATTGAAAGACTGAGGGAGCATTCATCAACCCGTACGGCATGACGAGGTACTCATAGTGACCAGCGGTGGTACTAAATGCCGTCTTCCACTCGTCCCCCTCCCGGATACGGATCAGATTGTACGCGCTCCTGAGGTCCAATTTTGTGAAGATGCGTGCCCTGTGCAATGACTCCGTCATACTAGCAATGAGAGGAAGAGGATAGCTGTATTTTACGGTTATCTGATTTAGACCTCGATAGTCAATAAACGGGCGTAAACCTCCATCCTTTTTCTTCACAAAAAAGAAACTTGAGGAGGCAGGGGAAGTGGAGGGCCGAATGTATTCCTGTCCCAGAGATTCGGTGACATATGTCTCCATAGCCACCGTCTCCTCCTGTGACAGAGGATACACGTGACTCCTGGGAAGTGCAGCACCCTCACGGAGATCTATCGCACAATCCCCTCGTCGATGGGGTGGTAATTGAGTCGCCTTCCTTTTACAGAAGGCGAGAGCCAAATCGGCATATTCTGAGGGAATGTGCATTGGGGAGACATGGTTTGGACTCTCCACCATGGTTGCCCCCATACGGAAACACCTACACACCTTCCCGAGCACTGAGGTGACCATCCCTTAAGAGCCCTCTGTTGCCACGAAATACTGGGGTCATGGGTGGCTAGCCAGGGAAGGCCCAGCACCATGGGAAACGCAGGGGTATCAATAAGGAAGAGACTAATTCTCTCTTCATGACCCCCCTGTGTCTCCATCCGAAGTGGAGCTGTGACCTCCCTAACCATACCTGACCCTAATGGGCGACTATCTAGGGCACGTATGGGGAAGGGCACATCTAACGGCAATATAGGAATCCCTAATCTATGCGCAACCAATCTGTCCATGAAATTCCCAGCTGCGCCGGAATCTACGAGCGCCCTATGCTGGGAATGTGGGGAAAACTCAGGCTCCATAGGTGTGGAATCGGAAGTGCTGGGGGATGGACTGGACGGACCCTGATCTGGACGTCCGCGGGTAGCCAACAGGTTATCCAGCCGGATCGACAAATCTACCAGCTGGTCCAGGTTAAGATTAGTGTCCCTGCAGGCCAGCTCCCGACGAACATCCTCCCATACACTGCATCGGTAGTGATCAATCAGGGCCCTCTCATTCTATCCCACGCTGGCTGCCAGTGTCCTGAAATCCAGGGTGTATTCCTGTGCGCTCCTCCTTCCCTGGCTGAGGTGAAACAGACGCTCCCCCGCTGCTCTCCCTTCAGGCGGATGATCGAATACTGCCCGGAAACGGCGGGTAAAGTCCTCATAACGAACGGACTCAGCGTCTATTCCACCCCACTCCGCGTTGGCCCATTCCAGTGCTCTGCCCGACAGACAGGAGATGAGGGCGGACACGCTCTCGTATCCCGAGGGAGCCGGGTGGATGGTGGCCAGGTAAAGTTCCACCTGGAGCAGGAAACCCTTACACCCGGCAGCTGTCCCATCGTATTCCCTCTGGAGCGAGAGCCGAAGACCACTGGACCCAGGGTTTGAGGATCTTGATGGAAGAGAAATCGGCGAAAGAGGAGGTGTAGAAAACCCAACTCTCTCCCATCGATCCATGGTGTGGATCACTTGATCCAGAGCCGAACCTAGTCGCTGCAGCATGGTCGCGTGCTGGTGGATGCGTTCCTCCAACGAAGCGCTGGGATCGGGCGTGCCTGCTGACTCCATAACGGGTGCGTGATTCTGTCAGCGTCTGGGTGCAGTGGGGAAACGGAATCAGGCGCAGGACACAGAACTGAGAATAAATGGCTTTACTCGACTCCAAGTAAATATAGCAAACCCTCCACGCAGGGAAGAGCAAAAACAACAGCTCAACAGACGACATAACAAAGAACAATCACGCACACACTCAGGAGGGAAAACAGAGGTAATATAGGGAAACTAATAAGCCTAATGAGTAACAGGTGTGAACAATACAGACAGAACTAGTGAGACACAGAAACATCGATCGGTGGCAGCTAGTACTCCGGTGACGACGACCGCCAAAGCCTGCCCGAACGAGGAGGAGGGGCAGCCTCGGCCGTATCCGTGACATCAACATGGGCCAGCATCTCTGTGGAACACATTTGACACCTTGTAGAGTCCATGCCCTGACGAATTGAGGCTGTTCTGAGGTCAAAAGGGGGTGCAACTCAATATTAGGAAGGTGTTCCTAATGTTTTGTACACTCAGTGTATACAAACACTAGATTGCTGATGCTATGTATTGGCCAATGAGAGGCTTTGAAGCCACCGTCCGCCATATTGGTACTCCTCAGAAGGAGCGGTCTTCAATAGGAAGAATGGAATTCTACAGTATTTCAATTTAATGTCTCAAAGATAATTAATAAATCAGCATTTGGTTGTGATTTTGATTTCATTATGCATGGCTTATGAATGTGTTATGAAGTCCTTATGTAGAAACCCTTCATAATAAAGTGTTTCTGTTCTCCACAGTATAACAATGTATACCCACAATGAAAACACACTCCATACAGACATTGTATCTGCCTATATGTATAGCCATGTAAATACATTGTATTTAGAGCCTTAAAACAGTCTTCCCCAAATCAATAGCTACATAGCTGTGTCATACTGAACAAATAAAAAAACAGTGTGATTGAGGAGAGGTATGGGGAGCTAACCTGTGGTAACTGACAGGTGCAAGTATGTATGTTGATCTCTTCCTGTAGTCTCCACAGCACACCAGTAATACCCAGAGTCCTCTGGCTGCAGATCAGTCATGGTAACAGAGAAGATTCTTCGGGTGACATCATCAGAGATTGACACCGTCCCAGATATCTTTGGTTGGTCTGTGCGTACTAGAGCAGAACAAGAATTCCAGTAATCTCCTTGACACCAGTATTTGACATATTCTATGTATCTCAGATTATAGCGACATGGGATGGTGATGGAGTTTCCTGTCTTCACAGACACCTTACTCACTGTGGACACACCGTACTCCCCTGCCTGGGTACCTGCAGACACAGCAACAGAAAACACATTTAGACTCAGTCCTTTTGGTCAACTGATAAGGTGGTCTACCAATTACCCATTCAGGTGGACAAGGACAACAGTCGGAGTGAGTAGTGTACAAAATGGCTGGTATGGCAGGGATGAGTGTGGGCTGAATATGTAGGCTAGCTAATATTTTGTCTGACTTCAAGCAGCAGCGCACTGAACCATGAGACTTTTTCACTTCATAAAAACATGTTACCCTTACCTGAGAGTCGGGAGAAGAGGAGGAGGAGGAGGGAGAGATGAAGAGCCATGTGTGGTTTGTGTTTCTGTGTTATAGTACCTGTACACAAATGTATGTGTCAAGGACCGAGGCACCAAAGACAATGACTCCTATACACATCACTGTCTGTACCCCTCATTCTGCTTCTGTTAAAGTGAACATACCCCTGATTGGCTGGTAACAATACATTCTGTGGATCAGTCATTACAATTGATATGATTTGATTTATTCCAATTAATTGATTTCAATTCTTTATTTATGTACTTACTTGATGTATTTGTTCCCAATAAAGTTAGACCAATATCTCTACAGACCAGACCAAAAATCAGCTTCAAAGTAAACCCATGATTAGACTTCCAGTCTATGTGATTTTAAGGTGTTTTGCCAAAATCCAGATATGAACCCTCTCTGTCTTAAAAAGAATTAGACTAGAAAGGAATAGAAATAGAAACAATAAACGTTGTCCAGGAAATAAACCCTGGTCATAGACACAGCTCCAAACCACATTGTCCTGTAAGGTAGCGAATCAGCAGTAGAAGCTGCTGTACCACAAGTCTACAGATTTCAGGTTAACTCAATGCATTACATGTTGATAAAAGACTGCTTAGCTAAACTGTAGGGTTGGTTGGCAGTGGCTGGTATGGTGTCACTATTGGTTTATTTGACAAAAAGGTTGTTGCAGTTCCAGAATCCAGTGAGGAATATTTGCAGTGCGGGACAAAAACAGGAAAACCACACCAAAAAATTACAAATTTGAAAAACACGAGACTAGACTTCAACTTGGCTTTCAGTCGATACCCATATGTCTTGGGCTCTAAACGTTACATGCTTCTGCATCAAAGGTTCATTGCCGTGTTCACGTGCTGTCGGATTTCTTTGAAATTCCTAGTCCTGACTGGGAATTTTCACATGAAAAACCCTCCAAGTCAGAATTACAAGGGGATTTGAGAAAATGTTGCTGCCCGAGTTGTTGAGTTGTGAAGTTTCACCACTGACCTTTTAACCTTTTCAACCAAAGGATGACAACAAATACATTTTTGACCACTACAGCCTCATCAATATGTATAATGTAGCTAGTTTGACCATATTGTCAATGTTAAGTAAGCTAGCTAAACTCTTATTAGTTGAAGAATTGTTCCGACCAAATCACAAAAAAGCACATGAATGAAACAAAGTTGTATTTCCGACACCACAACTAGGAAATAGGAAATTCTGATGAGCACGTGTCACGATCGTCTAAGGAGGAGGACCAATGCGCAGCGTTGAAGGTGAACATATTTATTAGCGAATGATCACACGATCAAAACAACAGACGAAAACGTGATGTCTACGGTTGAACACAAACCAAAATAAGAACAAGAAACCACAAACAATGAATGCCTAACGGCTACCTAAGTATGACTCCCAATCAGAGACAACGAGCTACAGCCGTCTCTGATTGGGAGTCACCCTGGCCAACATAGATATACAACAACTAGAACATAAACAAATGAACACCCTGGTTCAACATACGAGAGTCCCCAGAGCCAGGGCGTGACAGTACCCCCCCCAAAGGCGCGGACTCCGACCGCGCCAACCAAACCCAACAGGGGAGGGACCGGGTGGGCACTCCGCCTCGGCGGCGGATCCGGCTCCGGACTTGACCCCCACTCCTTCTCTAAACCCCCAAAGTACCCCTGGTCCGGTCTGGCCCTGCTGACCGGAGCTGGACTGCACACTCGTGGAGCGGATAGCTTCAGCTCCACAGTGGAGCAGTTGACCGGGACCTTACCAGGCACCGGTGACCCAGGCACGGGTTGTGCTGGACTGACGACGCGCACCCCTGGCTTGGTGCGTGGAGGAGGAACGGGCCTTACCAGGCTGACGACGCGCACCACTGGCTTGGTGCGTGGAGGAGGAACGGGCCTTACCAGGCTGACGACTCGCACCCCTGGCTTGGTGCGTGGAGGAGGAACGGGCCTTACCAGGCTGACGACGCACACCCCTGGCTTGGTGCGTGGAGCAGGGACAGGCCGGACTGGGCTGACGAAGCACACCACTGACTTGGTGCGGGGAGCAGGAACGGGCCGAGCCGGGCTGACGAAGCGCACCACTGACTTGGTGCGGGGAGCAGGAACGGGCCGAGCCGGGCTGACGAAGCGCACCACTGACTTGGTGCGGGGAGCAGGAACGGGCCGAGCCGGGCTGACGAAGCGCACCACTGACTTGGTGCGGGGAGCAGGAACGGGCCGAGCCGGGCTGACGAAGCGCACCACTGACTTGGTGCGGGGAGCAGGAATAGACCGGACCGTACTGGGGACACACACCACTGGCCCTACACCGGGATCTGGAACGGGCCGGACCGGACTGGTAACACACCCCAGTACCTCTCGCCGTGCCTCTACATCCTCCATCCCCTCTTCGACCAGTGGCCCCCGTAACCTGGCGGCCTCCTCTGGCAACCCGCTGGGCCGCTCTATCGCGGCCTCCTGCTGCCCCGACGTCGTGAGCCCCCCCCTAAAAAATTTCTGGGGGTCTCTCTTCCCCGTGGACCAGGCCTCTATCGTTCTCGCCCAACTCTCGCTCTCCTGCTTCCAACTCCAGCCATTCTGCTCCTCCTTTGGCTTGACCCAGTCGAAGCTCTTCCTCCATTGTTCCCAAGTCCACCCACTCTGCTCCTCACTAGGCTGCTTGGTCCAGTTCTGGTGGTTTCTTCTGTCACGATCGTCTAAGGAGGAGGACCAATGCGCAGCGTTGAAGGTGAACATATTTATTACCGAATGATCACACGATCAAAACAACAGACGAAAATGTGATGTCTACGGTTGAACACAAACCAAAATAAGAACAAGAAACCACAAACAATGAATGCCTAACGGCTACCTAAGTATGACTCCCAATCAGAGACAACGAGCTACAGCCGTCTCTGATTGGGAGTCACCCTGGCCAACATAGATATACAACAACTAGAACATAAACAAATGAACACCCTGGCTCAACATACGAGAGTCCCCAGAGCCAGGGCGTGACAGCACGTGAATGCAGCATTTCATGGTCGTCACTAGCTTCCATAGCCACAAAGTCATAAACCCCGCCCATTTCTACAATTGATGTTCTTAAAATTCTATTTTAAACCTAACCATAACCCTAACCTAACCACACTGCTAACCTTATGCCTAACCTTAAATAAAATGTTGACTTTGTGGCTGTGGAATCTGACTCGGTGGCTATGGAAGCTAGTGGAATCTGCTTATCATGGTCTGCCCGCGACTCCTGGTCCGGTACGAGCTCTACCCCAGCCTATAAATTGCCATAGCCCCTCCTACGGAAACAATCAAATTCAATAAAGAAACTATACATTCAAAATTGCTAAAAATATTCTAAAAAACATAATAAAAGGTGCCATAAATTAATCAAAGTAAATGTTTACAGAAACCAACTTAAGGTACTTAAACAGTAACATATGATAAATGCCCCACTGTTCATCAATTCCCCTGCCCTGTACTTTAACAGATTTGGTTTGAACCCCGGGAACTCCTCCACAATTGTCCTTTGACTCTCCACTCGGGTTAATAATTTATTTTGGGCAGACGGAGACCAGGACACGTGAATGTTCAATGGCGACCACAAACAGTTCTGATTTTGTATATAGGTTCAGAACCTTTATGAAACAGCAGAGTTGAAAAATATATAGCAAATATAAATCAAAACTGGATGGTCTTCAGAGATAGATAGGATGGGTTGAGGGTAGCTGAAGGATGGGACTAAAAACAAACAAAAGAGAGCTATTGTAAAATATACTGTGTCCGTAAAATGTATATAGTTTGTATAAGCTGGAAGTAGAAGCTTAAGTGTTGTTGTCCATTAGTTTACTGGAAAGAGGAGACAGAGGGCTGTGAGACAGAGGTTTAATCCTTGATACATGAAAAGAGGGATGTATACGGAGGGTGCGGGGCTAAGAATCTTAAAGATGGGGAAAGGGCCGATATAACGGGGGGAAAGTTTGCGGAACTCCACCCGGAGGGGCAGATCCCGAGTGGTCAGCCATACCCTCTGCCCGAGACGACAATGGGGAGCCGGGGTCCGATGGCGGTCCGCCTGTCGTTCATACCTGGAGGTGGTCTTGAGAAGAGCATACCGGGCTCTCTTCCAGGTACGGCGACAGTGGCGGATGGACATCTGGGCCGAGGGTATGCTGACCTTGTCCTCTTGCTCAGGGAAGAGCGGGGGCTGATATCCCATCGAACACCCAAAAGGCGAGAGACCAGTGACTGAGCAGGGAAGGGTGTTGCGGGCATACAGTGGGGGAAAAAAGTATTTAGTCAGCCACCAATTGTGCAAGTTCTCCCACTTAAAAAGATGAGAGAGGCCTGTAATTTTCATCATAGGTACACGTCAACTATGACAGACAAATTAAGATTTATTTTCTCCAGAAAATCACATTGTAGGATTTGTAATGAATTTATTTGCAAATTATGGTGGAAAATAAGTATTTGGTCACCTACAAACAGGCAAGATTTCTGGCTCCCACAGACCTGTAACTTCTTCTTTAAAAGGCTCCTCTGTCCTCCACTCGTTACCTGTATTAATGGCACCTGTTTCAACTTGTTATCAGTATAAAAGACACCTGTCCACAACCTCAAACAGTCACACTCCAAACTCCACTATGGCCAAGACCAAAGAGCTGTCAAAGGACACCAGAAACAAAATTGTAGACCTGCACCAGGCTGGGAAGACTGAATCAGCTTGGTTTGAAGAAATCAACTGTGGGAGCAATTATTAGGAAATGGAAGACATACAAGACCACTGATAATCTCCCTCGATCTGGGGCTCCACGCAAGATCTCACCCCGTGGGGTCAAAATGATCACAAGAACAGAGAGCAAAAATCCCAGAACCACATGGGGGGACCTAGTGAATGACCTGCAGAGAGCTGGGACCAAAGTAACAAAGCCTACCATCAGTAACACACTACGCCGCCAGGGACTCAAATCCTGCAGTGCTAGACGTGTCCCCCTGCTTAAGCCAGAACATTTCCAGGCCCGTCTGAAGTTTGCTAGAGTGCATTTGGATGATCCAGAAGAGGATTGGGAGAATGTCATATGGTCAGATGAAACCAAAATAGAACTTTTTGGTAAAAACTAAACTCGTCGTGTTTGGAGGACAAAGAATGCTGAGTTGCATCCAAAGAACACCATACCTACTGTGAAGCATGGGGGTGGAAACATCATGCTTTGGGGCTGTTTTTCTGCAAAGGGACCAGGACCACTGATCCGTGTAAAGGAAAGAATGAATGGGGCCATGTATCGTGAGATTTTGAGTGAAAACCTCCTTTCATCAGCAAGGGCATTGAAGATGAAACGTGGCTGGGTCTTTCAGCATGACAATGATCCCAAACACACCGCCCGGGCAACGAAGGAGTGGCTTCGTAAGAAGCATTTCAAGGTCCTGGAGTGGCCTAGCCAGTCTCCAGATCTCAACCCCATAGAAAATCAGTTGAAAGTCCGAGTTGAAAGTCCGTGTTGCCCAGCGACAGCCCCAAAACATCACTGCTCTAGAGGAGATCTGCATGGAGGAATGGGCCAAAATACCAGCAACAGTATGTGAAAACCTTGTGAAGACTTACAGAAAATGTTTGACCTGTGTCATTGCCAACAAAGTGTATATAACAAAGTATTGAGAAACTTTTGTTATTGACCAAATACTTATTTTCCACCATAATTTGCAAATAAATTCATAAAAAATCCTACAATGTGATTTTCTGGATTTTTTTTCTCTCATTTTGTCTGTCATAGTTGACGTGTACCTATGATGAAAATTACAGGCCTCTCTCATCTTTTTAAGTGGGAGAACTTGCACAATTGGTGGCTGACTAAATACTTTTCCCCCCACTGTATTCCACCCACACGAGTTGCTGGCTCCAGGAGGTGGGGTTGGCGGAGACGAGGCAACGAAGAGTCGTCTCCAGGTCCTGATTGGCTCCCTCCGACTGGCCGTTAGATTGGGGGTGAAAACAGATGACAGGCTGGCCGATGCCCCAATGAGGTTGCAGAACGCCTTCCAGAACCAGAACGAAAACAGAGGACCGCGATCGGAGACCACCGGAAGTCCATGGATCCGGAAGACATGTTGCACCATGAGCTGGGCCATTTCCTTGGCTGAGGGTGACTTGGGAAGGGGAATGAAGTGGGCGGCTTTGGAAAACCTATCCACCAACGTGAGGATAGTGATTTTGCCATCTGATGGAGGGAGACCCTTGACGAAGTCCAGGGATATATGGGACCAGGTGCGGTGAGGAACGGGAAGAGGTTGAAGGAGGCCAGCCGGAGCTTGCCTTATAATTTTATTCTGATTACACACAGTGCAGGCGGTGATGAACATGGAGACATCATGAACCAAGGTGGGCCACCAAAAAAGTAGTCGTACAAAGGTCAAGGTCCGACGGGAGCCAGGATGGCTGGCCAGTCGGGAGGAATGAGCCCATTCCAGAAATGGGGAACAGGCAGAGTCCGGGTCAAACATCTGGGTAACCGGGCCCCCTCCCCGGGGTCAGGCTGGGAACACTGCGCCTCACGGACCTGGTTCTCTATACCCCAGACGAATGCAGCCGCGAGACAAGAGTTAGGGTAGGGTGGTCTCAGGATCCGTTGGTGTAGCAGAGGGGCTATAGAGGCATGAAAGCTCATCCGGCTTCACATTCTTGGATCCCGGGCTGAAGGAGATGGTGAAGTTGAACCGAGTGAATAGCAGGGCCTGTCGAGATTGCCTGGAGTTGAGGCGCTTGGCGGTGTGGAGATATTCCAGGTTCTTGTGATCCATCCACACTATGAAAGGGTGTTCCTTCCTCTCTAACCAGTGCCTCCACTCCTCTAATGCCATCTTAACCGTGAAGAATTCTCGGTTACCCGCGTCGTAATTCCTTTCAGTGGTGTTGAGACGATGGGAGAGGAAAGTGCAGGGATGCAACATTTGGTCTTGGGCCGAATGCTGGGACAGGACAGACCCCAATCTGATGTCCAAGGCGTCGACCTCCAACACGAACTGCCGGGACTGATCCGGATGGATTAGGATGGGGGCGGTTGTGAATCGGTGCTTGAGGTCCAAGAACGCCTGGTCTGCAGCTGGAGACCACGTGAACGGGACCTTGGGAGAGGTGAGTGCTGAAAAACATGGAGGACATGTTCTTGAGCCAAGCGGGAAAAAACGAGAATGTCATTGAGGTAGACGAACACGAACTGGTTCAACATGTCACAGAGAACATTGTTAACCAGGGCCTGGAACACTGCAGGAGCGTTGGTCAGTCCGAATGGCATAACAAGGTATTCGTAGTGCCTGCTAGCCGTGTTAAAGGATGTCTTCCACTCGTCCCCTTCCCGTATCCTTACCAGATGGTAGGCGTTCAGGAGGTCCAACTTGGAGAAGATGGTAGCCCCCTGGAGAGACTCAAAAGCCGAGGCGATGAGGTGAAGTGGGTAACGTTTTTTAACCGTGATGTCATTCAGGCCCCGGTAGTCGATACGCAGGCGCAAGGTTTTGTCCTTCTTCTCCACAAAGAAGAACCCTGTGCCGGCGGGGGAGGCAGAATGACGGATACACCCTGCAGCCAGGGAGTCCCCAGTGTACTCATACCTCCTGATGAGCTGGGTCTTTTTACAGGACAGGTAGAAATATAATGACAGCCCTATGTGTTCAGTCTGTGTAACCATTCGGCAGGAGACAATCTAGCTCTGCCAAGTTGCATAGGCGAGTCGGCAACCCTCTGTGATTTCTGAGAGAACTCGGGTGACATCGGATTCACTCGGAAGTGTAGACTTTGGGGATTTCCGGGATTCCTTGGAGGCGAGGTGGAAATTGAGGACGTGCGAGGGCAACCGGAACAGAAGATGAGGGAGTACTGGGAGAGAAAAGCCTGGCAGGTTCCAGAATCTCCAGCATAGCGCTCCGGAGGTAAGCATGGTTCTCGGGACACCGTGGTAGGCTGGGAAGAAATGCCGCTGGTGGCGGGGTTGCTGAGAGTCTGGGGGATTAAAGTAGTGGCTGCTGCCTAATAGACAATCTGCTGACTTTCTCCGGCAATGTATGGCAAGCACAGCCGTGGCGTTCAGCCAAGGTCTGGAATCCTTCCATAAGGTTGTGAAGTAACTCCTCGTGTCTTGCAATGGTGGCTCAGTGGGAGGAGACGGCGTCGCAGAGCTTGTCCGAGTCTGCTGGGTCAGCCAGTTTGTACTATCAGGAATCAGGATAAGACCCATATGCAAACAGTTCAAATCATAGATGATTATTACAAAACAGTGGGCAGGCAAACGACAGGTCAAGGGCAGGCAGAGGTCAGTAATCCAGGGCAGAGTCAATAAGGTAGAGAACGGCAGGCAGGCTCAGGGTCAGGTCAGGAAGAGGTTTGTAAACCAGGTCAGAGTCAGATATGTCCAGGACAGCAGGCACGCTCGGAGTCAGGACAGGTAGAATAGGTCAGAACCGGGAGAACTAGAAAACAGGGACTAGAGAGAATAGAAGTACGGGAAAAACACTCTGGTAGGCTTGACGTAACAAGACAAACTGGCAACAGACCAACAGAAAACACAGGTAGAAATGCACAGGGGATACTGGGGAAAATGGGCTACACCTGGAGGGGGATGGAGACAAGCACAAGACAGGTGAAACAGATCAGGGTGTGTTGTGGAAAATAACCACTATACTTTATTACAAATAAGGTCTTACAGAGTTTTTGTTGCATCAAGAAATGACTTTATTAAAGTTTTCAACAAAGCCGATACCAGTCTGCAGAAGGGCACACATCCTTAAGGTCTCCCTCCATCTTATATAGTCCTCTTCAGTTTTCCCGCTCTTTTATTGCTCCGCCCACTTCCTTTGTCCCTGAGGACGGCTGAACTATTACTCCAACCAATCACCCGCTCCCCTGTCTTGCACACACACTCATGTTTAGTTTAAACATGACAAGGCCCTAAATTACACAAACCTCACCCCCTCATGCTGTAATCAATCAAGAAGATACCAAGGAGACAAAGGTCTAGCCCAAACTCTATTCAACCCTGGTGCTGCTCCCTTCACTGTGTTTGAAGAGAGAGACAAAAACAAACGGCCAAATTCAGTTAGCCACAAAGAATGTTAACTATATGTTCATGATTAACTCAATTTTATCTGATAATCCATTAAAAATACACATCAGGTGTGACAGATTGTGCAATATAGACAGTATAGTACATTTTATTATCGCAGTACAGTATTTATTATACATAGTAGCTACTATACTATACTATCTATACTTTTGATCATGATTAGTTACAGGCATAGGACAATTAATTAGGTGACAGAAATAAGATGATGATGTAAAAAACAAGTGACAAGGGTAAAAGGTGGATGGAAAATAACTAATAACATATATGTGGTGACAATGAAAACAAACACAGCAGACTGTCTTCAGTATTTTATGGACACAAAAGGATAGAGGGGTCTTTCTGGCGTGGGTTAAGAGGTATGACAGAAGCATATTGGAGGCAGATAGATGTTGTGACACAGGAGAGGGGAGTGGGCTGTCCTTCCAGGATAAGGACTCCACCAAGGTCACTCAGTCAGTCACTGCTGTGCTGCTGCTGCCCTCTGCTGGAGAGAACGTGTAACATTCAGTCACAATCACTGTGGTGACATTTCCAATAGATAGAGATCTAGAATCAGCTTCCCCTCCCCCAATCCTAACCTTAACCTTTAGTGGGATTTAAAAAAAATTCTGACCCAAGATCAGCATCTAGGGGCAACTTCACCCTAAACCCAGGCACACTCCACACTGTAATGTTATGGATACACACTGAAAACAATGAGGTTAGCTGGTCACAACGTGATTATACAGTTTTTCATGCAGCAAAACTAAAAAGACTAAGAAAGATTTGTGTGATTAAAGAGTGACGTTTACAACACATAGCAATGTGGTGTTGTCTGTATCTTTGTTGAGAAATCAGCATCATCTGGTACAACAGACAGAGGAGACACCAACACTGACCTGTGTGGTCACCTGTAGAGCTAGTGAGCTGTAGACCACATTATCATCTGGTTCTGCTGCCTACAGAGGAGGAACAGGTAGAGAGGTGAACAGGGACAGTTCTGTTATAATGGAGAGTACAGTTTAAAACACAGTTCTCTGTGAAAGACAGTTGTAATTGTGATATGTGACATAAAGGTGATATATTATGCCTATAGGTATAATGGTGACATAACCATGACTATATTAACACTGAGGAAACAATCACCTACTGTTGTTTCTGATAACATAATACTAGCTGTGGCTAATCAACAGAGCAGCTTTACCTTGGCCTGTACTTTTAGTTGAGCCTTGTGCTGGGGGATGACAGTGCTATATGTGACATCATCATCATCTTCAGGAAATGGGGCCTGCTGGTAGAGAGAGACCCAGATAACAAAAACGTATTGTTATATTGTTATAGTGTACATTTATCTATTGCTTGTTCCAAGACAGAAAAATTTACTTATAAATACAATTGTTTTCTAAAACAGATGCAAATTTGCCAAGGCTATGACGTTATATGAGTAACAGCCATAATGTTGTCTAAGACCAACGATGCATGCAGCCATATGTTGACCTTCTGTTCTGTCCTGAACTGATCAGGCATCACAGTGCTGTACATCACGTCATGGTGGCTGTCTGGGTTTGGGCTCTTAGAAATGGACAGGACAGAAGGGAAACACATGGCTACATGCAAAGGAAGACAGAGTATAGGAACTTCAGATACTCAGCTCAACACTGCAGAGAGGAGAGAGATAGAGAGAGAGAACCTTAGCTCCATGCAGAGATGGAGTGATTGGTATTAGTCCAAGATCTCCACAGACCTAAACCAGGTTTATTCAGTTTGTACCTGCTGTGCTGTTTCTCTGGAGTGGCTCACTGTGCTGTATGTAATGTCCTGCTCAGGGTCAGCAGACTGCAAAGAAATAAACAGCAAAGAGATACAGGACTTGTCTATTTACCAACTAAATCACAGTTTGTTTCCATGATAAGCCTGACAAGAGGAGCTAAACTCCTTTACCACATAATAATATGCCATTTAGCAGACGCTTTTATCCAAAGCGACTTACAGTCATGTGTGCATATTAAACTGTGGTATCACACATATTTTGCACACTGGGTGAATGTCAAGAATGCACAGAATTGGTTTAGAAATAGACATGAGCTGCAATGCTGTAATATAATAGGATGCAGTCACAGATATATTTAGTGAACTGACAACTTCCTGTTCTCTGTCTTTTAAACATAATTTGTCAACGTCTTGAGTGCTATAAGACCTTGGGTTCAGAATATGGGACCTTTTATGTCAACTCATTGATAACCAACTGAAGAGGTAACACTAGAGTCAAATGGTAGATGATCCCAAATCATGAACAGAAAAGCAGATGGTTGAAAATAATATAATATAATAAAATAAGTGTATCCTACCACTGAGTTGTTAGTTGTCTGGTCCTTGGCCTTATTGTCCTCTGGAATAAAGAGAGGGAGATGTCAATTACTTCTGAGTTTGTTATAGTACAATAATACCTCTGAATGGATTTCTTATAGACAATTCCTCTAAATACTTTCTGTCATTCAAGATAAATCACAAGCAAGCAATATAATGTTGTTCACAATGACAATACGTTTTGTATTTTTCTAAACTATTCTCCTTTTTTATATTCACATAAAATGACTACTTACTATGCTTTGTCCACATCTTCCATGTGACTAGGATACCAGCTGTCACCACCACCAACATGCCCCAAGGAATCAGTAGGACTTTCACATCTATGGACCTGATGGATTACATAGAAGAACTTGAATTAAAAATACAATAAAATTAGATCATTATAAATGTATCATTTGTGAAAGTGATAATTTGTTGTTTGCAATGTTGTGATAAATGGAACAATTATTTAGCTATTCACATGTGTGGAAGTTTACATTATTATTATTGAGATTATTACTATGCAAATAATGTTGTTTTTAAAGTGTGCAACTTGTCCTTCAAAATGAGTGAGAATAACACCAACATTGCTGCTACGTCTCACAAGGCAACCACAGAGATGTTCTACCAAGACGAAGTGCTAACAGTCTCTATATGCATTTAGGGAGGGTATTTGGTTAGCTTTAACTGTTGTAGTGTATGATAAAATTGTAATGTTTCTTTGTGTTCATATTATCAGCCAATTGCCATAATATGTGGGATATTACAGCTGAATGAGTGATAATAACCTCTGGTGGACGTCCTCCTTGTTCCCCTCAGCTCCTTGACTTGTGTTGTCAGTCTGAACAGGCTCAGCAGTTGGAGAGACAGAGGGTTGTTGATTGGTTGGAGCTTGGTTTGCTGTGATGTAAAACAACAATGGCATCAATGAAATTACTGGTATACCAGATAGTCAGGTTGTATAGCAACATCACTTTCATAGTCAATATTCCAATTTGTTTCAGACGATGAAACAAAGTGAATCTGCTGTCAAGGATTATGAAAACAGTAGCAGATTTTCACTGAATATCATCTATGTCAAGAAGTAAATCATGGAATAAATACATATTTTCATTGTGATACTACTGTAAGAAAATTACATCATTTTGATGTGAAGTAACTATGGATATTAAACTATTTTTGTGACCCAAACAGAAAGTACTTACTGATAGCAGTGATGTTTTGTGTTGCAGTTTGTTGACTGACAGTGATGTGAACAGGCATCTCTAGTTCTCCCACTTCACACCAATACCAGTCAGTGTTCTCCATCTTCAGTCCACTCATAGTCACTGTTAAGACTGTTCTGTTGTTGGCCAGACTGATATCCTTTAATGTCACTGTTCCATGTAAAGTCCCAGAATTCGACACACAATCACCACCCATCCTGCACCACTTTATATCTCCAGAGTTACTATAGTAACAACGGACAGTGACACTCCCTCCTTCAACTCCAGTCACTTCCTGTTGGTCCACATAAAGTTCTGGAGTACCTGAACACAGAGGTACAGACACCAAAGAAAGAACTCAGCAGCATAACTTTATTTCTAGTAAGTATTTTATTATTAATATTATTTTTAGAAAATGTTTTAAAACAGACCACAGCGGAGTTTAAACAAAGTTTACACCACAATCTACATACAGAGAACATAAAATATTCTTCAGGTCAACTTGAACAATAATGGTGATACCAGTTACCAGACAAGGAACCAGTTACCAGGAAATGAAATGAGAACACCAGTCATTTAGTTTGTGGAAGCAGGCTATTTCTGATTGTCTCATAATTACTGAGAACTACCTATTCTACTTTACTGAATTGTAAGAGTTGCAGGGATCTTACCTGGAGTGACAGATAGGTAGAACCATTGTATACTGATATCTGATCCTCCATTGATCTCCACGACACACCTGTAAGTCTTAGAGTCCTCTGGCTCCAGATCAGTCATGGTCACAGTGAAGACTCTCTGGTTGATGTCATCAGAGATTGAGGCATTACCACTGCTCTTAGGATGGTCACTGCGTACTAGAGAGGAGCAACGACTCCAATCATACCCTTTACACCAGTATTTCACATGATTTATGTAATACTGATCATAGTGACATGGGATGGTGATGGAGCCTCCGGCCTGCACAGACACATACCTCACTGTGAACACATCAACACAAAACACATTTAGGTTGGAATTCAACAGAATCTGCACTGCAGGATAAAAATCCCATTGCTTATACACTATAAAACAGCTTGTTAATGATTGAGATTTATTACACCGTGTTTACAGTGAATTGACCCACTGGACTTCAGCCCTTTATAGAAACATGTTACACATATCTGCTGATACTCTGTAGAGGATGAGGAAGAGGAGGAGGAGGAGGAGGGAGAGATGAAGAGCCATGTGAAGGTTTCAGTCTGCCTGGTATATTATATGGTACCTGAGCACAAATGTGTGTCAAGTACAAAGGTACCAGCCAGAATGACTCTACTTCCTAATGTTAATAGACTTCACTGTCTGTAACTCTCTTCCTGCTTCTGTTTGTGTGTACATGGCCCCCTCAGTGGTAGATAGCAACTATTGCATCATATGGACTAGTTTAACCCAAAATCATAGTCACTACAATGTAATTTATTTAAGCTTTCAGCTTTCTCTAAGGGCTCTTTGGGACAAAGAGTCACTACTATCCTGTTACCCTCTACTGGAACATAGGCCACTAATGATACAAAGATTTGATAATTGGGTGACATGCACAATATTTCCATTGTCAAAAATCTATATTTCGGTATATAAGAAACGATATGATAAATGTACTCTATGTGCTAGACATTGATAGATTTGAGGGGTCATGTGCTACAGAGATGTAGTGATGGGTACTAGACCAAGACCTCCACAGACTCTCATTTTAAACCAGGTTCATGGTTCAGGGTCCTCCGGACCACAACCCAGTCTGATATTATTTTACGTTCAACAAGAACGCTCTCTGTCTCTCTCCCTTTTCTATACAGGAAATGTACAGCTCATAACCACAGATGTCCTCTAAGCATAAGTGTGAAAGTTAGCTCAGAATGCTGCAAGTTTCAGCTAAACTCATTCCATAATGTCATGTTAAATACTGAGCTATTCATTCTGTTGTTGGCTCCAACACAGCAAACTACTTCAGATACATCAGAATGTCACTCTCAAAATCACAAATGATCTTGAGAAGAATAAAATGTCTTTAAAAATATTCATGATTTTTTTTTTGATCGCTTTCATACTATTTTCACATGTATGTGGTAACATTTCACAACTCTTAGTACAAAACTCAAAACAGATCATCAAAAAGGCTGTTTTTTCAAAACTTTAAGCACATTTTCAATTGACTAAGTACAAAACACAAAATCACACAAACCTTTTCACCAAACATGATCAGTGTTTCATCTAGAAATACCTTTCATATAAAGTAATTGCCTTTAACAATGTAATAATCACAATACTTTTCATATGATTCTCTTCACATTTGTTTAAATACATTTGACCATCATGCAATCCAACGGCGCTTAATGGTTAGTCACTTAACCGTTGGTAAACCTATTGATTTTTGACTGGTTTGTCTACTATATATGTATTTAGAGAACTACAGAAATACAATGTGTGTTTGTATAGTATAAACATCTAAATGCCATGTATGATACATGATAACCATACATAATGAATATTCATTATTACTAATTGATTTCACATAGTCCCCTGTAGCTCAGTTGGTAGAGCATGGCGCTTGCAACGCCAGGGTTGTGGGTTCGTTTCCCACGGGGGGCCAGTATGAAAATGTATGCAATCACTAACTATAAGTCGCTCTGGATAAGAGCGTCTGCTAAATGACTAAAATGTAAAACATAGTGCAACCACTATTGGTCACCATTTAAAAGGGTGTGTGTGAACACTTGCAATTTCTTTAACAAGGAGCAGGATAGACAGCAAGGGGGAGGGAGAAATCAAAGAGCTGGTGGACAAGGGGCCGTCAGAGAGGTGGGCATGGGCCCCATCAAAGAGGTCAAAGAGGTGGGCATGGGCCCCATCAAAGAGGTCAAAGAGGTGGGCATGGGCCCCATCATAGAGGTGAAAGAGGTGGGCATTAGACCCATCAAAGAGGTCAAAGAGGTGGGCATGGGCCCCATCATAGAGGTGAAAGAGGTGGGCATTAGACCCATCAAAGAGGTCAAAGAGGTGGGCATGGGCCCCATCAAAGAGGTCAAAGAGGTGGGCATGGGCCCCATCATAGAGGTGAAAGAGGTGGGCATGGGCCCCATGAAAGAGGTCAAAGAGGTGGGGAGTCGTGAAGGTTTGAGTCTGTGTGTGTGACACAGTATCTGTGTACTAATGTGTAGATCAGTCAAGGACAAAGGCACCAGTCGAGAATTACTCTACTTCCCAATGTTCACAGACCTCACTTTAACTCTTCCTGCTTCTGTTTGTGTGTACATGCCCCCCTCAGTGGAAGATAGCAACTATTGCATCATATGGACTAGTTTAACCCAAACTCATAGTCACTACAACATTGTTCAAGCCCCCATGCAGTTTCATTTTATTTTTAAATCACTGTCTGTGTTCATTTCATGAAAACAAATAAAAAAATACATTTTTCATGATTTATTTTCCTGAGCCTCCTTTTGACATTGAAATGCTCTGTGTGATCATGTGTGCGTGTTGATACAAATTTAAATATATTTAAATACAGAGCCCTGATTGGCGGAGAGGATTGTATAGACTAGAGCCTACCCAGCTTAACCCTTCAAAGTAGGAGGATACATATGCAAATATAACAGAATCAGAATAATCATTTCAGATTGTGATGTCATTCTGTGGGTCAAAAACTCCATCCCACTTGAACATCTGAAAATCCTGGCGTTTATTTCTTCAAAAAGCTCTTACACTAAAAGGGCATTATCCAAATGTGTTACAATTTCACAGTATTATTTCAACCTCATTGTGTGGAAATATAATTTAAAAACAAACAAGAAACTCACATTTTTGACTGCACTGCCCCTTTCAGCAAGGGCTCTTTGGGAGCAATAGTCACAATTATCCTGTTACCTTCTGCTGGAAAATAGGTCACACATTGCCTCCTGGCTAACCACCTGTTCGTCAAGGCTTAGAAGTGCCAATTTCATCAGAAGGCTGTCTCCTTCTTAGGCTACCAAATCAGCCCGCAGGGAGTGAGGATGGACGACAAGAAGGTAGATGCAGTCAGGTTATGGCCAGTCCCGACCACCATAAAGGGGTTACAATGGTTTTTGGGGTTTGCCAACTTCTACCGCAGTTTCATCAGGAACTTCAACTTCGTCGCCACCCCTCTCACCTCTCTCCTCAAGGGTGGTCCCCGTAGGTTGGTATGGAGCCCAGCAGCCGATGAGGCCTTCCGTCTACTCAAGGGATGTTTCACCTCCGCCCCATTGCTCAAACACTCAGATCCAACGATATCCTTTGTGGTGGAGGTGGACGCTTCAGAGGTGGGCGTGGGGGCAGTTCTGTCTCAACGACAGGGTAATCCACAGAAATTGTATCCGTGTGCATATATCTCTTAGAAACTGACCCCTGCAGAGAGGAATTAGGACGTCGGTGATCGAGAGCTCCTGGTGTTGAAGTTGGCATTAGAGGAGTGGAGACACTGGCTGGAGGGCACCAAGGTACCATTCGTCATCCTCACCAACCATTGGAACCTGGAGTACATACGGACAGCGAGGAGGCTGAATCCTAGCTAAGCAAGGTGGGCCCTTTTCTTCACAAGGTTCGACTTCACGCTGACCTATCGCCCAGGTTCAAAGAACACCAAGGCCAATGCCCTGACCCGTCTCTACGATTCGGGAGAGGGTCCTGTCCTAAGTGCATCCTCCCGAGTCGTAGCTCCTGTGGTCTGGGATGTAGATGTTGCCAGGCTCTGGAGAGGGACCCGCGACCACTAACTGTCCTCCCGAGCGCATCTATGTTCCCACGGGAATAAGGGATTGGCTGCTGACCTTGGCACACACAGCTGTCGTCGCTGGACATCCAGGTATTTCTCGCACTACCCAATCCATCTCTGAGAAGTACTGGTGGCCCACCTTGGCGCAGGGCATCATTCGCTACATCAACTCCTGTTCCGTATGTGCCCAAACCAAATCCCCCCAGAACGCTCCAGCAGGGAAACTCCTTCCCGTGCCTCAGCGTCCCTGGTCCCATCTATCCACTGACTTAGTTACTGGTCTCCCCTCCTCTGAGGGTTTCACCACCATTTTGGTGGTTGTGGATAGATTTTCTAAATCCTGTCATTTAATCCCTCTTTCTGGCCTCCCTACCGCTCTCCAGGTCGCTGAGGCACTATTCCAGCAGGTCTTCCGGCATTATGGCCTTCCAGAGGACATTGTCTCTGACAGTGGCCCCCAATTCACATCATGGGTATGGAGAGCCTTTATGACAGTCTGCCTCATTTCCGGGTATAGGCCTCAGTCCAACGGGCAGGTAGCGAGGATGAACCAGGAGCTGGGGAGGTTCCTGAGGATTCACTGTCAGGACCGGCAGGGAGAGCGGGCTCGACTCCTTCCATGGGCGGAGTACGCCCAGAACTCGCTACGTCACTCCTCCACTGGGTTGACCCCCTTCCAGTGTGTTCTGGGTTTTCAGCCGGCCCTGGCTCCGTGGAACCCGGGCCAGACCGAAACTCCTGCGGTTGAGTGGTTCAGCCGCACAGAAGAAGTGTGGAGCGATGACCACATGAGACTCCAGCTCGCCGTCCACAATCAAAAAAAGCAGGCAGACCGCCACCGCAGTGCGACCCCTGTGTACCACCCTGGGGATTGTGTCTGGCTCTCTACCAGGAACCTCCAACTCCACCCTGCAAGAAGCTGAGTCCCCGGTTTCTGGGGCCATTCAAGGTTCTCTGGAGGGTCAACGAGGTGACATATAGGTTACAGCTTCCCAGTGACTACCGTATCTCACCTTCTTTTCATGTCTCCCTTCTCAGGCCGGTGGTTCCTGGTCCCCTAGCTTATGCTGTCCCCCACGACACTCCTTCGCCCCCCCCCTCGACATCGAGGGGGGTCCTGCTTATGCTGTCAGATCTCTACTGGACTCCTGACGTCGTGGGGGTCGGCTGCAGTACCTGGTGGACTGGGAGGGGTATGGCCCAGAGGAGCGGTGTTGGGTTCCGGTGGAGGACATTCTGGATCCCAACATCATCCGTGATTTCCACCTTCGCCGCCCGGACCGGCCCGCTCCTCGTCCTCGGGGCTGCCCCGCTGGTCGGCGTTGTCCTGCGGCTGGAGCCGCGCTTCGGTGGGGGGAGTGGTACTGTCACGTCTACTCCCGCTCCACCCCTTCGGCATTCGACGTCGCCAGTATACTAACCCCCGGTTCTGGGATCCATCATTACGCACACCTGGCATCAATCATTACACGCACCTGCACGTCATCATGAGGCACACCTGGACTCCATTACCTCACTTGTTACCTCCCCTATATCTGGCACTCCCTTAGGTTCTTTCCCCAGTCAGTATTATTCCTGTGGTTATGCGTAGACACTACTGTTATGTTGTCTCGTTCCATATTTTATTAAACGTTTCACCTGCACCTGCTTCTCGACTCACAGCGTCTTCGTTACATTACATTATGAAGCTTACATAATTTAGTTCCCCAGAACAGTTGAGCCTGTCAACTGTTTGTTTGTAAATAGCACAACAGGAGAAAGCGGGAGCAGGTGAGTCCAGCTGTATATTGACAGGGGTCGCATTTTATACTGAAAGTCAACAGTGTATTTTCACTTCAATAGAGTGATCAGGGACGTGCAACTATAGTTTTCCTTCACAGAAAACACATTAGTGCAACACATTTGGCAGAAAATAGCTTAATTTCCATCAGATGACAACAGAATTGCAACACTATTTGGATGGCAGCCACACAAGTAAATGATCTTACAATGAAAGCACAGCACAAACACTACAGTTAATACTATAGTATACTAGAGTCATGTCCACAAACACTACAGTAAACACTATAGAATACTACATTTATGTCTGCAAAAACACTAAAGTGAATACTACAGTAAAGTCCGCAAAAACACTACAGTGAATACAGGGTTGGGTAGGTTACTTTCCAAATGTAATCTGTTACAGTTACTAGTTACCTATCCAAATTTGTAATCAGTACTGTAATCTAGATTACATTCCTCTTAAGAGGTGCAGGTTAGTAGCTGGCACAGCCACAAAGTCATAACATCTGCTTTTATACCTAACTCTAACCTTAACCACACTGCTAACCCTAATGCCTAACCTTAAATTCAGACCAAAAAGCTAGTTTTTGTTTTTATACATTTTTACAATAAACTACAGACAATTTTGACTTTGAAGCTGGCCCATCTAGCGGAAATCGCTCAGTTCTGCCTCAAGGACAAGACTCATCACAATAAAGGTCAACCTGCTTAATTAGAAGAAGACACAAATATCTTGAACAACATCTATTGCATAGCTTGCCATAAATGTATGTTGCATTTTACTTTATGGGTTGGTTATATAGGCTTCTTCTAACCCATTGCTTTCTACTACAGATAATAATATGATTAAGGCTATATATTTGCATTTACAAAACAGTCTGTCAGATATTTTGTCATTCCAATTAATTTAATACTCCTTGATCTTCAACAATAGGTCTTGGAAATATAAATTAGTCAAATTGTTTTACCTGAGCATAACCTAAAAACGAAGGACTATTAGCCTACACTGTTGTTTGTGATGTTGTTGTCATGGAGGACTGAGTGGGCTCATTGCTTCAAGTTGAAAAATAAAAGCTGCTCTCGGAATGGCATGCTTTGAGCACTACCAAAAAGTGATATTTGCATGTGAAAAATGTCTTCCATATGCTGCATTTGCTATGGGTCTATTGTTTACGTTTTGTTGGTGACACTTTGATATCTCGATAAGTCTATCAAAAGTGTGTGAGTTTGAGCATGCCATTTTTTTTTCCAGCACTAATTAAATTGAGCAATAAAAGCCCCACTTTTGAAGCACAATACCATGGGGGGGTTTACATTTTACATTTTAGTCATTTAGCAGACGCTCTTATCCAGAGCGACTTACAGGTAGTGAATACATATTTCTTTATACTGGCCCCCCGTGGGAATCGAACCCACAACCCTGGCGTTGCAAACGCCATGCTCTATCAACTGAGCTACATCCCTGACGGCCATTCCCTCCCCTACCCTGGACGACGCTGGGCCAATTGTGCGCCGCCCATGAGTCTCCCGGTCACGGACGGTGGCGACAGAGCCTGGATTCGAACCAGGATCTCTAGTGGCACAGTTAGCACTGCGATGCAGTGCCTTAGACCACTGCGCCACTCAGGAGTAGAAGGTAGAAGGTAGAAACTCAAACTTTTATTCCATACACTATGCAGCTGTTGCAAGAGTGCATATTTCACTAGCTGTCCACTGGGGCGTATTCATTGTGCCGATTATGTTGCAAAATGTTGCAAAAAAAGCCAACGCAATGAAACGGGGAGGGACCTACCTGACTTTGTCTGACAGAAACTCTTGTCACAGAGATTCTAAACCCAGAGGCGCAACATTGCGAGACTACCGGGACTACCTTTAGGGTACCTGTCTGGCATCTGTGCTGGTAAGGGAACAGATGCCAGACAGGTAGGATTCCAGTTGAGGTGGTTTAATAACGCTGAAGATGGACAGGCACGGAACAGCACCGCACAGTGTATGTAGTATGGATGGGCTAAGGCACTTAGTTGTCTGGCAAATTTCAACAAGGACGCACACTGGTCTTGGCTAACACAATGAAAGCTACCTGGTGGGAAAACACAAGGATGGCTGGAACTTTCTCTCACTTGACTTCTCTCGAGCTGATCTTCTCTGAGCTGGAGATCGCCCAGCATGCTCTGATCCACTTCACCGGTGGGCGGAGCTACAGCTCTGATATGATGGACTAATTACTGAAATGATTAACTACAAATACTTCACAGCCTTTTGTAGTCACAACTTTGTCTTACCGCTCGTGGTAACGTTAGCCATTACACGACTCATTAGCTAGCAAAGTAAACATTCAGAACGTTCATTTAGTGCCAAGTAGTTAGCTAGCATCACGATACATCAAGATACTGAGATATTAAATAGCTGAGATAGTCTGATCTCCACACAGCTTGATCCATATACAAAACATTCATAAGGCACTTTATTCAGCTAGACTAGACTTGTATGAGGATTATGACATGGTATATCACATACCTTCTTCGCCATAATGGAAAGGGAACTCAAATATGGCGGCAACGGTGAACTTGACACCAGACCAATACCATTTCATGCCAGGAGAGGGCGGAAGAACAATGCATAAGAGCTTGAATAGAGACAACATCTTGGAATTTATTCCCTTTAGAATGAGAATCAAATATTTTGACGAACTTCATACAAATACATGCAAGTGAAAACTGCTCCTGCTACATACAGTATACACCCCAGGAAGAATATGACACCTTTCCAAAAAATTATAGAGCACTTAAATATTATGGTCATTTTGTCATTTTCATAATTCATAGAATGTTTGGGAATGAGGTATACTAAAGCATTTGTGAAAATTCAATAGCAATAAAGAGTGGGAAAGCGGTCTTGCGTTTGGACAATTAATAGACACTGCAGTAAATAAAACCTAATAAAAACACATGCTCATCTAGGACCGAGTCTACACAGACCGGTGCGCCATAGTTATTCAGATCTACAGCAGGCCTATATGCAAATAAGCCATTTTTCACATGGGCCTGCCATCATTCAGTTTGAACTGTGTTTTTACAGGCAGTAGCAACAGTGTGACTTTAGATCATTAGAATGCATTGGCCAAAAGCCACAAAATACACCTGAATGGATTTCTGGAAATATGTAAATACCACAGGAGTCCTCTTACATTTGGGAACTTCACAGTCCTATTGATCAAACAACTGTGAACAGGTAGGGTCTCTCGCGCTCAGTTGCCTATGCACATCAACAACTAAAGCTAGCCAGAGCGAGATGAGAAAAAATCTAAGGAGAGAACATTAGATAAACCCTCAAACCTTTTCAGCTAGTTGGCCGTCAAAAACGCACTGATAAACAATGGAGAATAGTAGCCTGCTAGTCCATTCTGCAGCTTGCCTGCCAATGCATGCTTGTCCCAACCCACGTTTTGACAAAATTGGAACTTGCCTGCCTACCTGCCTGCCTATTTGATCGATGCTAAATAGATTTGATTGACAACTAAGAGATATGCTAACTGTGGATAACAGTCGTTCATGTTCAGCATAGCTAGCTAGCAAAGCGGATTCACATTTCTTGCTAGCTAACCAAATGACACCAGTATGTGTAGCTGTAGCCACTGAAAAGCGATGAAGGGAAAAAGTCTGTCACTCACCCACGCCTCCAATGACATGAAATCCTCCCAGCAGCTAGCTAGCTAACGTTAGGCTTCGTGTTTTTAGATTGCTAAATAAATATCTACATAAATAGATACGCTAGCCTATTAGCCATGTTATGACTGATTTTGATTGTATTGACATTCCCAGCCTTAGTTACAGTCCTCCGTTTTTGTTCAAAATATTGAGTCATTGAAACTGAAAGACTGCATCCTGAATGGGTGGAGGCAGCAAACCATGTTAGGTCAGCTGTGATTTACAACCTGATAGCAATATTTTTTTGGACTACCAATAAATGTATTGGTGAATTATATCATGCATTGAACTGCATCCATCTATTCTGCCAACAATGTCTTACTGTACGTCATGGAATTTTGAGTCAAATAGAATCAATTTTTAAAACCTCTTATGAAGTTGGTTTTGTAGCATAAACTGGGAATTTGATATTTCTGACTGATATTATGATTGTCTGTTTGTTTCATGTCTGCAAAGTAGTTAAAACGCTGTCAGTTCCACTTTAAACTTGGCCTTTTTTCAGTGCTGACTTGAATGTCATTGAGAAAACAGAAAGGTATCAACAACAAAAAATTCATAAACATATTTTCTGAATTTAAAAGTAATCCTTGAAGTAATCATCTCTTTGTCGTTTTCCAAAAGTATCAGTAATCTGATTACAATATTTTAGCTGGTAACCTAACGGATTACAGAAAAGAAAAAAAATTGTAATTCGTTACTCCCCAACCCTTAGTGAATAATACTATACTATACGACAGCCATGTCTGCAAAAACACTGCAGTGAATACTACAGTAAAGTCAGCAAAAACACAACAGTGAATACTATTGTACACTACAGTCATGTCTGCAAAAACAATAGTCCGCAATACTATAGTATATAACTATAGTAATACTACAGTATTTAGACCATAGTATACTTTAGTATTTATTAATGTGGGTAAGCTGTAAATGTGTAATATATTTGATGTTTGAACTAGGATCACAATCGGAATAAATGTCAAAGGTTTTTTGTGTTATTCTCGACAAATTTCTAAATGCATTGTATCCACATTTGTGGTTGTATTGTTTTTTTAAGTAGTCAGATAAAATTTTCAATCAAGGGATACTACAGTGTGGAGTATAGTATTCTACAGTATATTGCAACATTCTATAGTAAGCACTACATGATCAAGGGGGAACCTCAGTGGAAATCCCCGGCATCAGCTCCCCAAGGACAGCACGTTCAAATCAAAAGAGCATCGACAAAGCTAGCAGCTAGCAATAAAGCTAGCTAGCAGTCCAATCCATCTAAAAATTCTAAAGTAAGTACTACATGATTGAGGAATACTACAGTGTGTGGAATATAATTATCCAGTATACTACAAAATTATATTGTAAGCACTACACAATCGAGGTACACTACATTGTGGAGTATAGAATTCTACAGTATACTACAGCTTACTATAGTATTCTATAGTAAACTGTAATATTGTTTTATGTAGGAGGTTACACATACCTGCTGAGAGTCTGGGGAAGATGAGGAAGAGGAGGATGAGGCGGGCGAGATTGGGAGCCATGTACTGATGTGTGTGTCAAGGACAAAGTCAACAGCGAGAAATACTCTACTTCCTTATGTTCACAGACCTCACTTTCTTTAACTCTCTTCCTGTGTCTGTGTACATTCCCCCCACAGTGGCAGATAGCAACTATTGCGTTAAATTGGCTAGTTTAACCCAAAAGTCATAGTCACTACAATGTACATGTATTTCAGCTTTCTCTAAGGCCTTTTATGCACCAAGAGTCACTACTATCCTGTTACCCTCTGATGGAAAACAGGCCACTAATGATACAAAGACTGGATGCAGGAGCATCATGCACCACATTTTCAATGGCCAAATTCAATATTTCTGAAGAAGGCCATTAAAGGCTGAAACGTCAGTCTTTTAAACTTGCTTAATAAAACAAATACTTTTTATGGTGAGCGAGCGTTGCACCTTTTCTTTTCTAAATTCAATATTTCTGAATTAATTCTGTATAAAATAAACTATATCATACATTTATGTCAAAGAAATTTATAGAATTCAGGTGTGCTGCATAGATGGAGTGATGGGAACTAGACCTCCACAGACTCTCACTTTAAGCCAGGTCAGGGTTCAGGGTCCTTCAGGGGCCAACTCAAAACCACAGGCAACTCAAAACCACAGATAATATCTTCATAGTGTCAAAATTAGCTCAGGTCAGGAAGTTGCAGTAACACAAGGCTGCAAGTCTTGGGTAAACTCATTCCACGACGTCATGTTAAATACTGAGCTACAGTGCATTTGGAAAGTAATCAGACCCCTTGACTTTTTCCACATTTTGTTAAATTACAGCCTTATTCTAAAATGGATTCAATTGTTTTTCCCCCTCATCAATCTACACACAATACCACATAATGACAAAGCAAAAACAGTTATTTAGACATTTTAGCAACAACCCCCCCCTGAAATATCACATTTATGTAAGTATTTTTACCCTTTCCTCAGTACTTTGTTGAAGCACCTTTGGCAGTGATCACAGCCTTGAGTCTCGGGGGGGGGGGGGTTTGTTGCAAAAATTTCTAAATAACTTTTTACTTTGTCATTATGTGGTATTTTGTGTAGATTGATGAGGGAGGAAAAACAATTGAATCATCAAGCTCTGTCAGGTTGGATGGGAACCATTGCTGCACAGCTATTTTCAGGTCTCTTCAGAGATGTTCGATCGGGTTCAAGTCCGGGCTCTGGCTGGGCCACTCAATGACATTCAGAGACTTGTCCCAAAGCCACTCCTACGGTGTCTTGGCTGCGTGCTTAGGGTCGTTGTCCTGTTGAAACGTAAACCTTTGCCCCAGTATGAGGTCCTGAGCGCTCTGGACAGGTTTTCATCAAGGATCTCTCTGTACTTTGCTCCGTTCATCTTTCCCTCGATCCTGACTAGTCTCCCAGTCCCTGCTGCTGAAAAACATCCCCACAGCATGATGCTGCCACCACCATGCTTCACCGTAGGGATGGTGCCAGATTTCCTCCAGACGTGACGCTTGGCATTCAAGCCAAAGAGTTCAATCTTGGTTTCATCAGACCAGAGAATCTTGTTTCTCATGGTCTAAGAATCTTTAGGTGCCTTTTGGCAAACTCCAAGCGGGCTGTCATGTGCCTTTTACTGAGGAGTGGCTTCCGTCTGGCCATTCTACCATAAAGGCCTGATTGGTGGAGTGATGCAGAGATGGTTGTCCTTCTGGAAAGTTCTTCCATCTCCACAGAGGAACTCTAGAGCTCTGTCAGAGTGACCATTGGGTTCTTGGGCTCCTCCTTGACCAAGGCCCTTCTCCCCCAATTTTTCAGCTTGGCCGGGAGGCCAGCTCTAGGAAGAGTCTTGGTGGTTCCAAACTTCTTCCATTTAAGAATGATGGATGCCACTGTGTTCTTGGGGACCTTCAATGCTGCAGAAATGTTTTGGTACCCTTCCCCAGATCTGTGCCTCGACACAATCCTGTCTCTGAGCTCTACGGACAATTCTTTCGACCTCATGGCTTGGTTTTTGCTCTGACATGCACTTTACAACCTTATATAGACAGGTGTGTGAATTTCCAAATCATGTCCAATCAATTGAATTTACCACAGGTGGACTCCAATCAAGTTGTAGAAACATCTCAAGGATGATCAATGGAAACAGGATGCACTTGAGGTCAATGTCGAGTTTCATAGCAAAGGGTCTGAATACTTATATAAATACATATTTATTTAAAATTTCTCAACCTGTTTTTTTGTAAATAAGGTATGTTTTTTTTCCATTTTTATATATTTGCAAAGTTTTCAAAAAAACTGTTTTTGCTTTGTCCTTATGGGGTATTCTGTGTAGATTGCTGAGGATTTTGATTTATTTAATCAATTTTAGAATAAGGCTGTAACGTAACAAAACGTGGAATAAGTCAAGGGTTCTGAATACTTTCCGAAGGCACCTTCTATCTTTGGCTCCAACTAAGCAAACTACTTCCGATACATCAGAATTTCACACTCAAACTCACAAAGCACAGAGCTCACATCATTTTTGATAGCCCACAGGCACTTCTTCAGTATGACATTTTCTTTTGAATTTCCTTTATTGTATTTTGGTTTTTCAGTTCTACTATCTTTGTTACTGCCTGTAGGGTTGGCCCAGCAGTTGGAGGCTTAAAAGCATTAAAGTGGAGGCAGCGATATGGAGTCACCATTGGGTTATTTTACAAAAAGGTTGTGGAGTTCCAGAATCCGGTGAGGAAAATTACAGTGCAAGACAAAATAGAAAACGAAACAAAATGACAAACTTGAGACTAGACTTCAAGTTGGGCCCTAAAAGCTAAATACCTTGTGTCAAAGGTTCACCATGGTCTGCCCGGGAGGAGCTCTACCCCAGCCGTTGGTCGTGTTCCTCTGCTCAGACGTTGCTGACGCATGCCAGATCTTACAACGCCTGGTCTCAATTGGGCTCCCCTGATTAAATAAAAGTGAATAAATGATAATAACATATGATGTGGTTTGCTGATATGTAAAATACCAGGAGATCTGGTATGCATCAGCAACGTCTGAGCAGAGGAACACAACTCATATGTTATAGCAAGGACCGCACAGTCAATGACATGGAAGGCAACCATTGGTTGATGCATGCAACATCTGAGCAGGGGAACGCATCCTTTATGTTGCGTTAGCCCCACCTACGGAGACAAACCAAAACAGTTAATCAATCAAAAAACAACACATTCAAAAGGACAAATAATATTGTCTATAAGATATTAATCAACGTAAATGTTGACTGCGAACAACAGTTACAAAATGACCATTTAATAAAGTGCATGGATTATGTGAATAGCGCTCGACCACACGGTTAACAAACATGTAATCTGATGTGTGCCGCTATGATGTTACTGAGATATACATGAATGAAATGATTCTGGTGTGTGTAGGTGCTTCGGTAGCCTACTCTATAGGGCACAGCTTAGCCCCGTGACACAGCCTTCAGGCTTTGGCTAGCGACGCCTCCAACTTTGAGTTCTCCCCCCGGATCAGAAGGGTAAAACAACACTGGAAATAAAGGATTTGAGTCTTTGTCTGTGCAGCTGTTTAATGTAATAAAAAGTACATCTTTATAAAAGGCCACACAACTCTGGTCTCTCTTTTGGTACCAGCCACAGCATTACATAACAACCTCTCCCTCAACGTGATCAAGACAAAGGAGATGATTGTGGACTACAGGAAAAGGAGGACCGAGCACGCCCCCATTCTCATCGACGGGGCTGTAGTGGAGCAGGTTGAGAGCTTCAAGTTCCTTGGTGTCCACATCACCAACAAACTATCATGGTCCTAACACAACAAGACAGTCTTGAAGAGGGCACGACAAAGCCTATTCCCCCTCAGGAGACTGAAAAGATATGGCATGGTTCCTCAGATCCTCAAAAGGTTCTACAGCTGCACCGAGAGCATCCTGACTGGTTGCATCACCGCCTGGTATGGCAACTGCTCGGCCTCCGACCACGAGGCACTACAGAGGGTAGTGCGTACGGCCCAGTACATCTCTGGGGCCAAGCTTCCTCCCATCCAGGACCTCTATACCAGGCGGTGTCAGAGGAAGGCCCTACAAATTGCCAAAGACTCCAGCCACCCTAGTCATAGACTGTTCTCTCTGCTACCGCACGGCAAGCGGTACCAGAGCGCTAAGTCTGTCCAAAAAGCTTCTACCCCCAAGCCATAAGACTCCTGAACAGCTAATCAAATGGCTACCCGGACTACTTGCATTCCCCCCCCCCCCCCCCCCCCCCCCCCCTCCATCTATGCATAGTCACTTTACCTCTACCTACATGTACATATTACCTCAATTACCTCAACTAACATTTTTTTGACATTTTAGTCATTTAGCAGACACTCTTATCCAGAGCGACTTACAGGAGCAATTAGGGTTAAGTGCCTTGCTCAAGGGCACAGACAGATTTTTCACCTAGTCGGCACAATGCTCTTAACCACTAAGCTACCTGCCGCCCTGTGCCCCCGCACATTGACTCTGTACCGGTACCCCCTGTATATAGCCTCGCTACTGTTATTGTACTGCTGCTCTTTAATTATTTGTTATTTTCTATTTTTATTATTTTATTTCTTACTTATCTATTTTTTTACTTAACACTTTCTTAAAACTGCATTGTTGTTTAAGGGCTTGTAAGTAAGCATTTCACTGTAAGGTAGGTTGTATTCGGCGCATGTGACAAATACAATTTAATTTGATTTGATATAGAACTATTTAGCCTAATAGGATCTCTGTGGTGCCAGCAAACTCATTGTGTTCTGACTGCCATTTTATTCAGATTAGGCCTATCTTCATTCATAACTGTCCCAATAGGGTGTTTGACCCACTGAATACTAATGATTTCTATCTTCATCCAGCAGGTGTCAGTAAAGTTCCACCTGCAATGTGAAGCGATGAACCTACAGTCAGTGCAAAGTACAGCTAAATTTAGGAAGGAGTCAAGGACACACAGCTGTTATTATTAATTTACACACATTTTTCAGAATGATTATTGATACAATTTACCCATTGATCTCGTCATAATACCGTTGTCAACTTCCATGAAACTGTAATAGACAAAATAAAAAAATCCAGAAAACATTCAACTACTACATGTTCACATTTAGGGAACCTTATATAATTAATTTGCTTATTTATGATTGTGTACAACTAAAGTTTTGGCATATTGATCGTTTATTTCCTAACTTGGCATAGGCTAAAGTATTTATGAATATTCACGAAGAGGCGTGGTCACTTGTGACAGAGCGTCTACACACCTCTTGTCAGTCAGGTTATCACAGTTTGCTGCGGGCGATAGTCCACTATACATTTTTACACCAAACACCACATTCCGTCTCTTCAAGGAATCGCCGCATGGTTCAGGTAAAACCGAATTACTTTATCTCCATGTAGGCTTACTACTGCTCTTTGTGACTGTATCATTTCTCTGCGTTTTGGATAGGCTACCTGTAGCCCAATAATGGACTGGAACCTAACCTTAGTCCTTAGTCCAAGGACCTTACATGTTCGGTTTAACCCCCTAGAGCAGGGGTGTCAAACGTAACGGGTTTAATCCGGCCCGCGAGATGATTTAAAAAAAATAAAAAATAATAATAATAATAATAATAATTTTTTAATTTTTTAATTTTTAATTTTTTAAGTATAAAAATGCGCTGCAATTTTTCAATAAAATAAACTGCTGTTCCAATTGCGTCCACTGGATGGCGCAATAGCAATTGTGTTAAGCAAGCAAACTGTTTATACCGGGGCAGAGCAAGTAGGTCAAGCACGTGCAGCCAATGAGCTACTTTGTTTTGCCCGCGATATTTATTACGGCTTCTACTTTTAACATTATGTGCTTTGGCACCCTCATTGCCCCAATATGTCTCTGTCAATAAAGAGAAAAGTGGACGCAGAGTGCAGAGTGTTCCAAGAAAAATGGTCATCCTATTTAATCACGGAATTGAATGGGAAAGCTGTATGTTTGGTGTGTTCAGAGCATGTTGCAGTGCTGAAAGAATATAACCTTTGTCGCCACTATGTGAGTCTTCATGCCGACAAATATGACAACTTTCAAGGACAGCGGAGATGAGAGAAGGTGAATGAACTGTTGGCGGGTCTGAAGAAACAGCAGTCTGTGTTTACTCACAGCCGAGACATCAGTGACGCTGCAGTGAAAGCTAGCTACCTCATTGCTAATGAAATCGCAGTGGCTTCCAAACCATTTAGTGAGGGTGAATTTTTCAGGCTTTTGCAAATATCAGCCTGACAAGAAACACAGTTGCAGACAGGATTTCCGATCTTTCAGTGGATTTGGACAGCCAGTTGAAGCAAAAAGTAAAGTCATTTATTGCGTTTTCGGTTGCAATTGATGAAAGCACGGACATTACAGATGTTGCACAACTGGTCATTTTTTCATCCGCGGAGTTGATGACACATTGACCGTCACCGAGGAGTTCGTGGAGTTGGTGCCGATGACAGATACAACGACAGCAGCTGATATTTTTACCGCACTCGTCGGCGCGCTGGACAGGGTCGGAGTGGACTGGTCCCGCGCTGTCAGCCTGGCTATAGATGGTGCGCCCTCAATGATCTGGAAAAAAGCAGGCGTTGTGACAAAGTTCAGAGAGAAAGTGCAATCTGCAAATGGAGGATGTGATTTTTTGACTTTTCACTGTATTTTGCACCAGGAGGCTTTGTGTTGCAAGTCATTAAAGATGGATAACGTCATGAAGGTGGTCATCCAAACTGTTAATTTCATCCGATCCAGAAGCCTGAATCACTGTCAGTTTGACAGCCTTCTCAGAGAGAAAGACCACATCTATGGCCTGCCATACCACACTGAGGTAAGATGGTTAAGCCGAGGTGCTGTGCTGAGGCGTTTCTTTGATTTACGAGAAGAAATTGAACAGTTCATGGAAGAAAAGGGCAAACCAGTGTTAGAATTTCATTCCGCAGAATGGATGCCGGACCTTGCATTTATGGTGGATGTTACAGAGCACCTGAATAACTTGAACAAACAGCTGCAAGGGCGCAACAAAGTTGTCACGCAGTATTATGACAGCATACGTTCTTTCAAGTTGAAGCTGTCATTGTGGGAGACGCAACTTGCCGGTGGTGATGCAGCTCACTTCCCCTGTCTGAAAAATGTGTGCGCGACCCAACATGTGGCAGACATGAAGCGGTTCAAAGATAAAATAACTGGACTGTTACGGGAGTTTGAGCAACGCTTTCAGATTTATGTTTATATGTTTTTATGTTGATGTGCTATTGTTTTTAATTGATTTTATTTTATTTGTATATTTAACCTATTCTTGACTCTGTGGTTCTTGCACTTGTTTGGGGAACAGGATTTCATTATTTTTATCTACATTTCTGCCTGAGAAATGACACCCTGATATAGTTCTGTGATCTGTGATATACTTCTGTGAATCACTGAGGCATTGTGTGTTTGTGTGTTCTTTGTCCTCAGAACTTTCAAATAACTTGAGGTGTTTTATGATTAATAGTGATGTTGTGCTTTAGGACACTGTCCTCAGGCTCCAGCTTTATGTTTATATGTTTTTATGTTGATGTGCTATTGTTTTTAATTGATTTTATTTTATTTGTATATTTAACCTATTCTTGACTCTGTGGTTCTTGCACTTGTTTGGGGAACAGGATTTCATTATTTTTATCTACATTTCTGCCTGAGAAATGACACCCTGATATAGTTCTGTGATCTGTGAAACAGTTCTGTTAATCACTGAGGCATTGTGTGTTTGTGTGTTCTTTTTCTTTAGAATTTTCAAATAAACTTGACGTGTTTTATGATTAATAGTGATGTTGTGCTTGTACTATTTTGGACACACTGTCCTCAGGCTCCAGCTTTATGTTGTATGTTGATCGTATTAAAACAAAGAAAACAATCTGAAGTTGTTGTTTTTAAGTTATATATACCATGATTTTTCCGGTCCGGCCCACTTGGGAATAGATTTTCCTCCATGTGGCCCCTGAGCTAAAATGAGTTTTACACCCCTGCCCTAGAGTTTAAGGGCCCGGGGCTGGGTTTCTAGTAAGCTAACATATTGATTTGTTTTATGATGTGCATACCAAGGATCATTTAGCCACTAGATTTAGAATTTTAGGACCCTGTAGGTATAAAAAAAAAAATATATAAACATTATTTGATGAAATGTACTACTATTATCCCATAGAAGCACATTGAATAACAGATTCATGCATGGAAAAACAGATAGTCCCCCCCCAAAAAATCCTATCTATATCGTAGATCTATGTCTCTCGTGTTTGTGAGTCTCATCTTTCCATAGAGGGGTCATACTAGTTTGTAGCCCAAACCGTTCGGATGCTACAGATGTTTTCTGGAGAAGACCGAATTTCGTAATGTCTCCTGGTCTGACTAACACCTGCGTAACTCTGCCACCTTCCTCCACAGATGTGGAAGGCCGCCATAGGCGGATGCGGTGGATTGAGACTTAGCCCATGCAAAAAAAAAAATATATCTAGCTTAAACAGACATATTTTAATGGTGATTTTATTATTATTAGATTTCCGCATGGGCGCAGACATCGGCTCTATCTTTTCAATGCAAGGGTTGTTTTCCCTTTGTTAGCGCAGGATAACACTGCAACTGTTAACTCCTATGTTTGCCATGAGTCTAATAACTATGATCTTGTTATTCTCCATTAGTATGTATTTTTGTGATAATTGCCAACTGCTGTACCTTTGTAACCCCTCCCAACTGACGTAACGCAATGTATGACTGATAAACACTATTCAACTGGAAATCTGTCTCATGGTCCTTTCAGTCTATAGTTCAAGTCAGTGGTTAACCAGAGCAAACATCTAGCTCCACCAATATCTAGTGTAGACATATTTCACTAAATATTATGTTACATATGGATAGGCACGAAATATAATATGGATAGGTACGAACTACAATTTGGATAGGTACGAAATGCAATTTGGATAGTGTCACACCCTGGCTCTGGGACTCATTATGTTGAGCCAGGGTGTGTTCATTCTATGTGTTTATTTCTATGTTGGGGGTTCTAGTTTGTTGATTTTCTATGTTTGCCTGAGTGACTCCCAATCAGAGGCAACGAGTGTCAGCTGTTGGCTGGTTGTCTCTGATTGGGAGCCATATTTAAACTGTATGTTTTTCCCTTTGGGTTTGTGGGTTTTTGTTCCGTGTTCGGTCATTGTTACCGTTGGACGTCACGAGTCGTTTCTTGTTTTGTATTGTTTAAAACTTTAACTAATTAAAGTATGTTTGTTCATCACGCTGCGCCTTGGTCTACTCCTTACCTCGATCGTGACAGATAGGGGTAAAGATTAACATAGATTTGTGTTTTATTCATCAGTGTTTAGGCTATGGATTACAATGACTTATGAGCATGGCTGTGACTACATATGAGGACACAGAGGTCAGGACCTCGTAATTTCTTCTAATAAAGCTAATAATAAAACAAATATATACTTTGTACACAATAAACAAAATCAAATACGGGTCAACCTCTAGATATTGATCCCAGCGTTGATCAAAGCTCAGAACGCTTACTAGACTTGATCTGACTGATTTATTCGCGCCTGCCTCTTTGCAAAGTTTTTATAAGTTAGGAACTAAAAAAAATAATACGTTAGGAACTTTAAAAAAGAATATGTTAGGAACGTAAAAAAAGAATAAGTGAGAAACATAAAAAAAATACGTTAGGAACTTTAAAAATAATATGAACATCTCCACATGGCCTATCTTCCCTGTAGGCCGACATTAAAATGCAATCAACATGCAAACAATAGTTCTAAAAATGTCATAGGTTTCCATTTCATCGCTGATGCTACGTGTCAGTGTGAATCATTTCTCATATTTCCCCCCTTTCAGGGGTATAACATTCCAATTGTATAGCTAATAGGCTACAGTGGGGAAAAAAGTATTTAGTCAGCCACCAATTGTGCAAGTTCTCCCACTTAAAAAGATGAGAGAGGCCTGTAATTTTCATCATAGGTACACGTCAACTATGACAGACAAAATGAGGAAAAAATATTCTATGAATTTATTTGCAAATTATGGTGGAAAATAAGTATTTGGTCAATAACAAAAGTTTCTCAATACTTTGTTATATACCCTTTGTTGGCAATGACACAGGTCAAACGTTTTCTGTAAGTCACAAGGTTTTCACACACTGTTGCTGGTATTTTGGCCCATTCCTCCATGCAGATCTCCTCTAGAGCTGTGATGTTTTGGGGCAACTCCCTCCAAAGATTTTCTATGGGGTTGAGATCTGGAGACTGGCTAGGCCACTCCAGGACCTTGAAATGCTTCTTACGAAGCCACTCCTTCATTGCCCGGGCGGTGTGTTTGGGATCATTGTCATGCTGAAAGACCCAGCCACGTTTCATCTTCAATGCCCTTGCTGATGGAAGGAGGTTTTCACTCAAAATCTCACGATACATGGCCCCATTCATTCTTTCCTTTACACGGATCAGTCATCCTGGTCCCTTTGCAGAAAAACAGCCCCAAAGCATGATGTTTCCACCCCCATGCTTCACAGTAGGTATGGTGTTCTTTGGATGCAACTCAGCATTCTTTGTCCTCCAAACACGACGAGTTGAGTTTTTACCAAAAAGTTCTATTTTGGTTTCATCTGACCATATGACATTCTCCCAATCCTCTTCTGGATCATCCAAATGCACTCTAGCAAACTTCAGACGGGCCTGGACATGTACTGGCTTAAGCAGGGGGACACGTCTGGCACTGCAGGATTTGAGTCCCTGGCGGCGTAGTGTGTTACTGATGGTAGGCTTTGTTACTTTGGTCCCAGCTCTCTGCAGGTCATTCACTAGGTCCCCCCGTGTGGTTCTGGGATTTTTGCTCACCGTTCTTGTGATCATTTTGACCCCACGGGGTGAGATCTTGCGTGGAGCCCCAGATCGAGGGAGATTGTCAGTGGTCTTGTATGTCTTCCATTTCCTAATAATTGCTCCCACAGTTGATATCTTCAAACCAAGCTGCTTACCTATTGCAGATTCAGTCTTCCCAGCCTGGTGCAGGTCTACAATTTTGTTTCTGGTGTCCTTTGACAGCTCTTTGGTCTTGGCCATAGTGGAGTTTGGAGTGTGACTGTTTGAGGTTGTGGACAGGTGTCTTTTATACTGATAACAAGTTCAAACAGGTGCCATTAATACAGGTAACGGGTGGAGGACAGAGGAGCCTCTTAAAGAAGAAGTTACAGGTCTGTGAGAGCCAGAAATCTTGCTTGTTTGTAGGTGACCAAATACTTATTTTCCACCATAATTTGCAAATAAATTCATTAAAAATCCTACAATGTGATTTTCTGGAAAACATTTTCTCAATTTGTCTGTCATAGTTGACGTGTACCTATGATGAAAATTACAGGCCTCTCTCATCTTTTTAAGTGGGAGAACTTGCACAATTGGTGGCTGACTAAATACTTTTTTCCCCCACTGTATGTGTCTGTAGATGGACTGAGGTGAATGAACCTACAGTAGCCAAGGTGATAATGACTGGGATAATTTTGGCTTGTTTTGCTGTTCTCCAAACAGCATTTTAAAGTTTCATTGTATAGAAATGCAGAAAAATGAGCTTCAACATTCACAAAAATGTCCCCCCCCTTCAGGACCTCTCTGAAACTCCCTGATTACGGCCCTGCTTGTGAGTCATCACCAGCATAATGGGTATGGCTGTATCATAGGTACCAGGTAGCATGGCAATCACATGAGAGCACCTGGGGCCATAAGTACGTATCGTAGTAAGAGTGCTGATTTAAGATACTTTTTGCCTTTTTAGATCACATTGAATCAGATTAAATGGACACGGAGGACCTGTTCCTAGATCAGCGCTGCTATTCTGAGACGCTTGATGCATTGGGCCACATACGGCCATCTAACATTAATGGACAGGCCCCAGATCTAACATTAATGGACAGGCCCCAGATCTAACATTAATGGACAGGCCCCAGATCTAACATTAATGGACAGGCCCTAGATCTAACATTAATGGACAGGCCCCAGATCTAACATTAAAGGACAGGCCCCAGATCTAACATTAATGGACAGGCCCCAGATCTAACATTAATGGACAGGCCCCAGATCTAACATTAAAGGATAGGTGACAACAAGGGACCACTTCAAATGCTTTCCCACCATCACAGTCATAGCAGATCAATGATTACCTCAAGGAAGGGAGGAGGAAAGGGTTCATGTTAGTATTGGAACATGTGCCACCATATCATCTAAAGACCTAGTGATGAGATTGGTAATGATCAGAGATTACTACCCTCTTCCATATTGAAGGGATGATTACTACCCCTTTCCATACTGAAGGGATGATTACTACCCTCTTCCATACTGAAGGGATGATTACTATCCCTTTCCATATTGAAGGGATGATTACTACCCCTTTCCATACTGAAGGGATGATTACTACCCTCTTCCATACTGAAGGGATGATTACTACCCCTTTCCATATTGAAGGGATGATTACTACCCTCTTCCATACTGAAGGGATGATTACTACCCCTTTCCATATTGAAGGGATGATTACTACCCTCTTCCATACTGAAGGGATGATTACTACCCTCTTCCATATTGAAGGGATGATTACTACCCTCTTCCATATTGAAGGGATGATTACTACCCTCTTCCATACTGAAGGGATGATTACTACCCTTTTCCATATTGAAGGGATGATTACTACCCCTTTCCATATTGAAGGGATGATTACTACCCCTTTCCATACTGAAGGGATGATTACTACCCCTTTCCATATTGAAGGGATGATTACTACCCTCTTCCATACTGAAGGGATGATTACTACCCCTTTCCATACTAAAGGGATGATTACTACTCCTTTCCATACTAAAGGGATGATTACTACCCTCTTCCATACTAAAGGGATGATTACTACCCTCTTCCATACTAAAGGGATGATTACTACCCTCTTCCATACTGAAGGGATGATTACTACCCTCTTCAATACTAAAGGGATGATTACTACCCTCTTCCATACTAAAGGGATGATTACTACCCTCTTCCATACTGAAGGGATGATTACTTCCATACCGAAGAGAGGACTACTTCCATACTGAAGGGATGATTACTACCCTCTTCCATACTGAAGGGATGATTACTTCCATACCGAAGAGAGGATTACTTCCATATTCCATACTGAAGGGATGATTACTACCCTCTTCCATACTAAAGAGAGGATTACTACCCTCTTCCATACTGAAGGGATCAATGTCATCAAGAGGAATCAATGCTACAATTTCCAACCTGATTGGAGAATGTGAAGATAATGATGTTGTGTCATGCCTCAATAAAGGGTTAAATCATTTATTGATTATAAGCAGTTCATATGTGGCCTTACGGTTATTATTGATCCATTCTAATGGAAGAATACGTATTTCTCTCTCCTCCGCTGCCTTTCAATCACTTCCATTGATCATTCATCCTTCCTATCACTTCCATTGATCATTCATCCTTCCTATCACTTCCATTGATCATTCATCCTTCCCATCACTTCCATTGATCATTCATCCTTCCTATCACTTCCATTGATCATTCATCCTTCCTATCACTTCCATTGATCATTCATCCTTCCTATCACTTCCATTGATCATTCATCCTTCCTATCACTTCCATTGATCATTCATCCTTCCTATCACTTCCATTGATCATTCATCCTTCCTATCACTTCCATTGATCATTCATCCTTCCCATCACTTCCATTGATCATTCATCCTTCCAATCACTTCCATCGATCATTCATCCTTCCTATCACTTCCATTGATCATTCATCCTTCCTATCACTTCCATTGATCATTCATCCTTCCTATCACTTCCATTGATCATTCATCCTTCCTATCACTTCCATTGATCATTCATCATTCCCATCACTTCCATTGATCATTCATCCTTCCTATAATTTCCACTGATCATTTGTCCTTCAAATCACTTCCATTGATCATTCATCCTTCCAAGCGCTTCCATTGATCATTCATCCTTCCAATCACTTCCATTGATCATTCATCCCTCCAAGCACTTCCATTGATAATTTGTCCTTTCAATCAATCCATTCATCATTCATTCTTCTTTATGTTGTCCTGTAGAGGTCAGAGTCACACACATTTGTTCTTACTCTATTTAATAAAGGGAAAGTATTATTAGTCAATGATGTTATAGACTTGCACATTCCAGCTGGGGATTGTATTGTGTGAGAGAGAACATTTCACATTCATTAAATTGTTCCCATTTGTTTTCCTGTTAACAAAAACAGAAAAACACTGTCTCTCTCTATGGATGTTCAATGGCATCAACTGTCATCTTTTTCACTAAGGGCAAACACACATGTGCGTGCACACACACACAAAGACTCATGATTGATGCCAAGCTGTGACAGGGCTCTGGAGATATCTGTAATTATGAGTTATCTTTCCATCGTTGGTCTCTATAAAGAGTTCATACATTCATAGAAAAAAAAGCTTTATATTGTGATGTGAATGGGGGAATCTTGGCTGTCTACCATTTCTTTATTAGACAGAGCTCATTGACACACAGTAATTGCCTAATACTGTAAATCAATTTTAGTGGATGTGTTCTAAGGAAACTCACAGTGGGTCGGAGTCGGGACCTAGATGATGTGTCCCGGAAACTTGGATTAGGACTGGGTGCTAGTAGCTATTATCCTCTGGATTAGGACTGGTTGCTAGTAGCTAATATCCTCTGGATTAGAACCGGGTGAGGACAGAGGACCCACTCTGACAACCACTGGATTAGAGAGAGGGCAAGAGGCCAATGTTTTGGATTGCCTCTGGATGGTGGGATTATCTTCTGTAGAAAATAGTCTCTCTCTCTCTCTCTCTCTCTCTCTCTCTCTCTCTCTCTCTCTCTCTCTCTCTCTCTCTCTCTCTCTCTCTCTCTCTCTCTCTGATTTTGTCTGAGGTTGCATCATTAAGGTTTATCACTTTGTTATGAAGTAGTTTACAGGTAGCTCAACATTATCATCCTGCTGTGTATGTGTGTGGGGGGGTATAACGTTTTTTCTTAAACTGGACGTTCAGTAGTCCATGTGTTGTCAAAACTAAGACAGCGTGTACTGTGTGAACACTTCTTTACACTACCCTGTCTGTCCGTCTGATGATCCTGGCACTGACAGCTCCCTCTACAGTGAGGAACTGATAAAGAGCTTTTCTCCTCCTCTGTCACGTCTTTAAGAGGGTTTTGACAGGCCGTCTGAATGAAGCAGCACTTTGTGATTGACTCAGACCTCCCTCTCTTAGGATGAGAGCTCCTCATCTCTGACAAGCTCTGTTAGGATGAGAGCTCCTCACCTCTGAAAAACTGACGGATGGGAACCTTTAGAGAAATTATCATAATCAGACTCTCCCTGTGGCATTTAATGATAACCCTTGAGCACTGTTTAAGAACTGTAGCATATAGCTCTCCCTGTGGAACTATGTGTCTGTTCTATTTGTATTCCATGTGCTCCTGCCTACCTGTTCTATGTTGTCCCACTTCTACATTCTGCACCTGTGTGATCCTGCTCATTTCATCTGTGTTATACAATTTGTATGTGATGCACCTGTGTGCTGCCATTGCGTTCCAGAGGTAGCTAGCTATGGCAAACACAATCTGTTGTCATGGCAACACTGGGGAGCGTTGTGATGTTTTCAGAGACACTACAGGCGTCTACAGTGAGATTGCGCAGAGCCCCTCTCTGACGTGTGTGTTTCTTTAATGGAATGAGAGTGTGAACATTTCCACCAAAAAGATAGAGAGAACACTAAAAAGGCAGAGACTAAGGGTATTTATAATAGTGTGCTTGTGTGCTCGTGTGTGTGCGTTTTCGTGCACCTATTTGTGAGAGAGTTTATAGTAGTGTGTGTGATGGTATGAGACACAGAATTAGAGATCAGAACCTTTCTAAATCAGATGAGACAGGGTGAGCCTTGCTCTACACAATGCATCCAACAGTGTTTTTACAGCATGTGAATCCTTATGATGTAAAACCATAGAACTGAAGAGAGCTCAAGGGGAACTAAAGGAAGCTAGAGACATGCACTATGTCATGCTGCAAAAGAGAGGGAACTGAAGGGAAGCTAGAGACAGTGACATGCTACAACAGAGAGGGAACTGAGGGGAAGCTAGAGACACTATGTCATGTTGCAACAGAGAGGGAACTGAAGGGAAGCTAGAGACACTTTGTCATGCTGCAACAGAGAGGGAACTGAAGGGAAACTAGAGACACTATGTCATGCTGCAACAGAGAGGGAACTGAGAGGAAGCTAGATACACTATGTCATGCTGAAACAGAGAGGGAACTGAAGGGAAGCTAGAGACACTGACATGCTGCAACAGAGAGGGAACTGAAGGGAAGCTAGAGACAGTATGTCATGTTGCAACAGAGAGGGAACTGAAGGGAAGCTAGAGACACTATGTCATGCTGCAACAGAGAGGGAACTGAGAGGAAGCTAGATACACTATGTCATGCTGAAACAGAGAGGGAACTGAAGGGAACCTAGAGACACTGACATGCTACAACAGAGAGGGAACTGAAGGGAAGCTAGAGACAGTATGTCATGTTGCAACAGAGAGGGAACTGAAGGGAAGCTAGAGACACTATGTCATGCTGCAACAGAGAGGGAACTGAAGGGAAGCTAGAGACACTATGTCATGCTGCAACAGAGAGGGAAATGAGGGGAAGCTGGAGACACTATTTCATGCTGCAACAGAGAGGGAACTGAAGGGAAGCTAGAGACACTGTGTCATGCTGCAACAGAGAGGGAACTGAAGAGAAGCTAGAGACACTATGTCATGCTGCAACAAAGAGGGAAGTGAGGGAAAGCTAGAGACCCTGTGTCATGCTGCAACAGAGAGGGAACTGAGGGGTAGCTAGATACACTATGTCAAGCTGCAACAGAGAGGGAACTGAAGGGAAGCTAGAGACACTATGTCATGCTGCAACAGAGAGGGAACTGAGGGGAAGCTAGAGACACTATGTCATGCTGCAACAGAGAGGGAACTGAGGGGAAGCTAGAGACACTATGTCATGCTGCAACAGAGAGGGAACTGAAGGGAAGCTAGAGACACTATGTCATGTAATTGTAAACAAACGCTGTCCAGCTTCAAAACACGGTCAGTTCTTGCAACTACGTATACAGTATAGCTCTGTCTATGAATTTCAGACTGGTTACACATTTATCATTTCATTTGTTGTAAAATGATATTTATAATTGGGTCATTATTTTGTATTTGACATTGCAGGTTTACAGGACAATCCATAGGACATTGCTGAGCACTATTCATTCTACTTTACTAGATACAAACAGTGAAGGGATCTTACCTGGAGTGACAGATAGGTAGAACAATTGTATCCTGATATCTGGTCCTCCATTGATCTCCACAACACACCTGTAATTCTCAGAGTCCTGTGACTTCAGGTTAGTCATGGTCATAGTGAAGATTCTCTTGTTGATGTCATCAGAGATTGAGGCATTACTACTGCTCTTAGGATGGTCAGTGCGTACCACATAAGAACACACATCCCAACCTAATCCTTTACACCAGTATTTCACATGGTTGATGTGATTCGGATCATATTGACATGGGATGGTGATGGAGCCTCCTGTCTGCACAGACACATACCTCACTGTAGACACATCAACACAAAACACATTTAAATTAGAATTAACATTTAACAGAATCTGTACAAAGGAAAAATACAAAATGAATCACATTGCTCCAACACACAGCTCGTTCATGATTGAGATTGATTATACAGTGTTTTAAGTGAATAGACCCAGGGGACTTCGCCCTTAATTCGTAGAAATAGTACCCTTACCTGCTGAGAGTACAAAGAGGATGAGGGTGAGGATGAGGAAGAGGAGGAGGAGGAGGAGGGAGAGATGAAGAGCCATGTGAAGGTTTCAGTCTGTCTGTTAGATTATATGGTACCTGAGCACAAATGTGTGTCAAGGACGAAGGCAACAGCGAGAATTACTACTTGTTCACAGACCTCACTTTAACTCTCTTCCTGCTTCTGTTTGTGTGTACATGGCCCCCTCAGTGGCAGATAGCAACTATTGCATCATATGGACTAGTTTAACCCAAACTCATAGTCACTACAATGTAATTTATTTAAGCTTTCAGCTTTCTCTAAGGGCTCTTTGGGACAAAGAGTCACTACTATCCTGTTACCCTCTACTGGAACATAGGCCACTAATGATTCAAAGATTTGATAATTGGGTGACATGCACAATATTTCCATTGTCAAAAATCTATATTTCGGTATATAAGAAACGATATGATAAATGTACTCTATGTGCTAGACATTGATAGATTTGAGGGGTCATGTGCTACAGCGATGTAGTGATGGGTACTAGACCAAGACCTCCACAGACTCTCATTTTAAACCAGGTTCATGGTTCAGGGTCCTCCGGACCACAACCCAGTCTGATATTATTTTACATTCAACAAGAACGCTCTCTGTCTCTCTCCCTTTTCTATACAGGAAATGTACAGCTCACAACCACAGATGTCCTCTAAGCATAAGTGTGAAAGTTAGCTCAGAATGCTGCAAGTTTAAGCTAAACTCATTCCATAATGTCATGTTAAATACTGAGCTATTCATTCTGTTGTTGGCTCCAATACAGCAACCTACTTCAGATACATCAGAATGTCGCTCTCAAAATCACAAATGATCTTGAGAAGAATAAAATGTCTTTAAAAATATTCATGAACTTTTTTTGGATCGCTTTCATACTATTTTCACATGTATGTGGTAACATTTTGTCACACCCTGGCTCTGGGGACTCTAGTATGTTGAGCCAGGGTGTGAGTTTTCATTTGTTTATGTTCTAGTTGTTGTATATCTATGTTGGCCAGGGTGGCTCCCAATCAGAGACGGCTGTAGCTCGTTGTCTCTGATTGGGAGTCATACTTAGGTAGCCGTTAGGCATTCATTATTTGTGGTTTCTTGTTCCGTGTTGGTTTGTGTATGTAACCAGGGACGTCACATTTTCGTTTTGTTGTTTTGATCGTGTGATCATTTATATAATAAAAATGTTCGCATTCAACGCTGCGCCTTGGTCCTCCTCTATGAATGACGATCGTGACACATTTCACAACTCTTAGTACAAAACTCAAAACAGACCATCAAAAAGGCAGTTTTTTCAAAACATTAAGCACATTTTCAATTGACTAAGTACAACACACAAAATCACACAAACCTTTTCACCAAACATGATCAGTGTTTCATCTAGAAATACCTTTCATATAAAGTAATTGCCTTTAACAATGTAATAATCAAAATACATTTCATATGATTCTCTTCTCATTTCTTTAAAAACATTTGACCATCACCTAATTCAACGGCGCTTAATGATTAATGACTTAACAGTTTGGTAAACCTATAGATTTTAAACTGGTTTGTCTAATATATATGGATTTTGAGAACCACAGAAATACAATGTGTGTTTGTATAGTATAAACATCTAAATGACATGTATGATACATGATAACCATACATAATGACCATTCATTAGTACTAATTGATTTCACATAGCGTCAACCACTATTGGTCACCATATAAAAGGGGGTGTGTGAACACTTGCAAGTTCTTTAACAAGGAGCAGGATAGACAGCAAGGGAGAGGAAGAAATCAAAGAGCTGGTGGACAAGGGGCCATCAGAGAGGTGGGCATTAGACCCATCAAAGAGGTCAAAGAGGTGGGGAGTCGTGAAGGTTTGAGTCTGTGTGTGTGACACAGTATCTGTTTACTAATGTGTAGATCAGTCAAGGACAAAGGCACCAGTCAAGAATTACTCTACTTCCCAATGTTCACAGACCTCACTTTAACTCTTCCTGCTTCTGTTTGTGTGTACACACCCCCCTCAGTGGAAGATAGCAACTATTGCATTATATGGACTAGTTTAACCCAAAACTCATAGTCACTACAACGTTGTTCAAGCCCCCATGCAGTTTCATTTTATTTTGAAATCACTATCTGTGTTAATTTCATGAAAATAACTCAAAATACATTTTTCCTGATTTATTTTCCTGAGCCTCCTTTTGACATTGAAATGCTCTGTGTGATCATGTGGGCGTGTTGATAAAAATTTTAATATATTTAAATACAGAGCCCTGATTGGCGGAGAGGTTTGTATAGACTAGAGCCTACCCAGCTTACCCCTTCAAAGTAGGAGGATACATATGCAAATAAAACAGAATCAGAATAATCATTTCAGATTGTGATGTCATTCTGTGGATCAAAAACTCCAACTCCATTTTCTTCAATAAGCTCTTACACTAAAAGAGCATTATCCAAATTTGTTACAATTTCACAGTATTATTCCAACCTCATTGTGTGGAAATATAATTTAAAAACAAACAGGAAACTCACATTTTTGACTGCACTGCCCCTTTCAGCTTTCTCTAAGGGCTCTTTGGGACCAATAGTCACTACTATCCTCTTACCATCTGCTGGAAAATAGGTCACTAATGATTACACAAAGAAATGTATAGAATTGAGAGGGCAGGTGCTGCAGAGATGGAGTGATGGCTGCCTTCTATACAGGAAATGAACCCTGGTCACAGTAGACACAACTCAAAACCTCAGATGTCCTCCAAACTAAAGTGTTAAAGTTATGTCAGGAAGTTGCAGTACCAGAAGGCTGCAGGTTTCAGGTAAACTCATTCCATGACATGATGTTAACTACTGAGTTATAATTTCTATTTTTGGCTCCAACACAGCCAACTATTTCTGATACAACAATTTCACACCTAAACTCACAGAGCACATAATCTTGTGACAAATGATCTTGAGAACAGTATAATGTCTTTAAAAATGTTTATTAGCAAAGCATTTATATTTTCCATTAAAGCTGGAGAAGGTAAAGACAGAATAGTAGTCCAAGGCTCTGATTCAACAAGGAGAGGATTTGTTACAGTAAACCAGACGACCAAATATCAACTACGAAACAACTCAAGAACTAAGGATTCATAAATCACGCTAAAAACAAACAAATTAAAATGTAACCTTGCTTTGTGTATGTGTGTGTGTGTGTGTGTGTGTGTGTGTGTGTGTGTGTGTGTGTGTGTGTGTGTGTGTGTGTGTGGTTTAGTTCCACTATCCTTGTGGGGACCAGATGTCCTTACAATGATAGTAAAACAAGGACAATTTGGACAAGTGGGGACATTTCACTGGTCCCTACATGGTAAAAGGCTATTTTAGGCTTAGGGGTTAGGTTTAGGGTTACGGTTAGGGTTTAGGTTAGAATTAGCATTAGGGTTAGGGAAAATAGGATTTTGAATGGGCATACTTTTTTGATCCCCACAAATACAGTAAAACAAACGTGTGTGTGTTTTATCCTGAAGAAAGCTCAAAATATTTGTGTACATGCCCCCCTCAGTGAAAGTTAGCAACTATTGCATTATATATACTAGTTTAACCCAAAACTCATAGTCACTACAATGTTTTCAGCTTCCAACATTCTCTAAGGGCTCTTTGGGACCAAGAGTCACTATTATCCTGTTACGCTCTGCTGGAAAATAGGTCACTAATGATTACACAAAGACATTTATAGAATTGAGAGGGCAGGTGCTGCAGAGATGGAGTGATGACTGCCTTCTACTTAGAGATGAAAGCTGGTCATAGACACAGCTCAAAACCACAGATGTCCTCCAACCTAAAGTGTTCAAGTTAGCTGAGGAAGCTGCTGTACCACAAGGCAGGTTTCTGGTAAACTAACTCATTCCATGACATCATGTTAGACACTGAGCTAAACGTAATTTTGTTGGCTCTAACACAGCAAATTACCTCCTGCACAGTTCAATCGGAAAGTATTCAGACCCCTTGACTTTTTCCACATTTTGTTACGTTACAGCCTTATTCTAAAATGGATTAAAACAACGTTAACCCTCATCAAACTACACACACTACACCATAATGACAAAGCAAAAACTAAATTTGAGAAAATGTAAATGTAAAAACAAATTAAAAAATGAAAGCTCAGTGTTTTGTTGAAGCACCTTTGGCAGCGATTACAGCCTCAAGTCTTCTTGGGTATGACGCTAAAAGCTTGGCACACCTATATTTGGGGAGTTTCTCCCATTCTTCTCTGCAGATCCTCCCAAGCTCTGTCAGGTTGGACGGGGAGCATTGCTGCAAAGCTATTTTCAGATCGCTCCAGAGATGTTCGATCAGGTTCAAGTCCGGGCCAAGGCAGGGCCACTCAAGGAAATTCAGAGACTTGTCCCGAAGCCACTCCTGCGTTGTGTCTTGGCTGTGTGCTTAGGGCCGTTGTCCTGTTGGAAGGTGAACCTTCGCCCCAGTCTGAGGTCCTAAACACTCTGGAGCAGGTTTTCATCAAGGATTTCTCTGTACTTTGCTCTGTTCATCTTTACCTCGATCCTGACTAGTCTCCCAGTCCCTGCCGTTGAAAAACATCCCCACAGCATGGCGCTGCCACTACCGTGCTTCACCGTAGGGATGGTGCCAGGTTTCCTCCTGATGTGACGCTTGGCATTCAGGCCAAAGAGTTCAATCTTGGTTTCATCAGACCAGAGAATCTTGTTTCTCATGGTCTGAGAGTCTTTAGGTGCCTTTTGGCAAACTCCAAGAGGGTTGTCATGTGCCTTTTACTGAGGAGTAGCTTCCATCTGGCCACTCTACCATAAAGGCCTGATTGGTGGAGTGCTGGAGAGATGCTTGTCCTTCTGGAAGGTTCTCCCATCTCCACAGAGAAACTCAAGAGCTCTGTCAGAGTGACCTTTGGGTTATTGGTCACCTCCCTGACCAAGACCCTTCTCCCCCAGTTGCTCAGTTTGGCCGAGCGGCCAGCTCTAGGAAGAGTCTTGGTGGTTCCAAACTTCATCCACTTAAGAATGATAGAGGCCACTGTGTTCTTGGGGACCTTCAATGCTGCAGAAATATTTTGGTACCCTTCCCCAGATCTGTGCCTCGTCACAATCCTCTCTTCAAGCTCTATGGACCTCATGGCTTGGTTTTTGCTCTGACATGCACTGTCAACTGTGGGACCTTATATAGACTGGTGTGCGCCTTTCCAAATCATGTCCAATCAATTGAATTGACCATATTATTCTTTATTTGATTTACCACAGGTGGACTCCAATGAAGTTGTAGAAACATCTCAAGGATGATCAATGGAAACAGGATGCACATGAGCTCAATTTCGAGTCTCATATCAAAGGGTCAGAATACTTATGTAAATTAGGTATTTCTGGTTTTTATTTTTTATAAATTAGCAAACATTTCTAAAAAACATTATGGGGTATTGTGTGTAGATTGCTGAGGATTTTTATTTATTTAATCAATTTTAGAATAAGGCTGTAACGTAACAAAATGTGGAAAAAGTAAAGGGGTCTGAATACTTTCCGAAGGCACTGTAATTTCACAGAATTTCGTAACAGATGATCTTGAGAAGAGTAAAAAAAAAATATCAGCAAAGAATTTAAATATACCAATAAAGCTAGAGAAGGAGAAGAAGGTGAAGAAGGTGAAGACATATCCCTCAATGAAAAATGTGCAAATGCTAAATAAATCTAGTTTCTACTCATCCTGTTTGACCTCAGAGTCGGTTTGCCGTGAACTTCACCACAGCAATGATGGTGCACAGGAGGAAGAGCACTGCATTAACAGTTTTCGGAAGGTAGAAGAGTGTTCTTTCCCATCTGTAGAAGAACAACATTGCTTTGAGGACATGACACTATGCAAATTGCAACCAGACAGTGTTAGTTGAAGACTGAGGCATACAGAAGGCATTTATTTTTTATTTTAAAACAACACAATTTATTCATCCAATAATTAAAATAAATGACTTTTTGCTTATTGAGTACCGACTAAAGAGGTGGTAGTGTTCACCTACCCCTGGGCTCCATCGTGTGTGTTGTTGACTGGGGCCTGAGAGGTGGAAGAGGACACAGCAGGAACTACAGTTGTGGGTGAGGTCAGAGAGATGTCTTGAGGGATCAGCTTTTCTGTCAAGGTTCAACAGTTTCTGTATTTCATTTATTAGTGTTGAAGTGACACAATTTCCAATTTTTTTATCAATGTATCAAGTATGCAAAATGACTTAAGTTGAATTATGTGAATTTGAAAGACTAATTTCACTATATTTGGTTAAAACTGGTCTCTCATTACTTACTGATGATGGTGTCAGTCTGTGTTGTGGTCAGTTGATTGACAGTGGAGATGGTGATGGTGGAAGTGGGGGTAGGGGTGGTGGTGGAGGCAGGTGTGATACTCTGTGTTGTGGTCAGTTGATTGACAGTGATGTGAACAGGCATCTGTAGGTCACCTGTGGAACACCAGTACCAGCCAGTATCCCCCATATTCAATCCATTCAGAGTCACTGTTAAAATGTGTCTGTTGTTGTTATCAATGGTCTGCTGTGATGTCACTGATGTTCCATCTAAAAGACCTGAATATCTTCCCACCAAGGGGACATAGTAGAGACCCATCTTACACCACAACCACTTCTTAGCCACAGTGTTACTATAGTGACAACAGACAGTGACACTCCCTCCTTCAACTCCAGTCACCTCCTGTTGGTCCACATAGAGTCCTGGAGTACCTGAACACAGAGGTACAGACACAAATTCACCAAGGGAGAAGCAACGCATGTCATTTCATAGACAATGATGTACACTGAGTGTACAAAACATTAAGATCACCTGCTCTCTCCATGACATAGACTGACCAGGTGAATCCAGGTGAAAGCTAGTATCCTTTATTAATGTTACTTGTTAAATCCGCTTCAATCAGTGTAGGTGAAGGAAAAGAGACAGGTTAAAGAAGGATTTTTAAGCCTTGAGCAAATTGAGACATGGATTGTGTATGTATGCCATTAAGAGGGTGAATGGGCAATAACAAATATTTAAGTGCCTTTGAACGGGGTATGGTAGTACGTGCCAGGCGCACCGGTTTGAGTGTGTCAAGAACTGCAACGCTGCTGGGTTTTTCATGCTCAACCGTTTCCCATGTGTATCAAGAATGGTCCACCACCCAAAGGATATCCAGCCAACTTCACACAACTGTGGGAAGCATTGGAGTCAACTGTCAGCGTCTGGGTGCAGTGGGGAAACGGAATCAGGCGCAGGACACAGAACTGAGAATAAATGGCTTTACTCGACTCCAAGTAAATATAGCAAACCCTCCACGCAGGGAAGAGCAAAAACAACAGCTCAACAGACGACGTAACAAAGAACAATCACGCACACACTCAGGAGGGAAAACAGAGGTAATATAGGGAAACTAATAAGCCTAATGAGTAACAGGTGGTAACAATACAGACAGAACTAGTGAGACACAGAAACATCGATCGGTGGCAGCTAGTACTCCGGTGACGACGACTGCCGAAGCCTGCCCGAACGAGGAGGAGGGGCAGCCTCGGCTGTATCCGTGACAGTACCCCCCACCTGACGCGCGGCTCCAGCCGTGCGTCGACACCGGCCTCGGGGACGGCCAGGAGGACGCGGAGCAGGGCGAGTCGGAATAACGACGATGGAACTCCCTTAACAAGGAGGGATCGAGGATGTCCCTCCTGGGAACCCAGCTCCGTTCCTCCGGACCGTACCCCTCCCACTCCACGAGATACTGCAGGCCTCCAACCCGACGCCTCAAATCCATGATGGAACGGACCGAGTACGCCGGTGCCCCCTCAATGTCCAATGGGGGCGGAGGAACCTCCCGCACCTCGGACTCCTGGAGCGGACCAGCTACCACCGGCCTGAGGAGAGACACATGGAACGAGGGGTTAATACAGTAATCAGGGGGGAGCTGTAACCTATAACAAACCTCGTTCAATCTCCTCAGGACTTTAAAGGGCCCCACAAACTGCCGACCCAGCTTCCGGCAGGGCAGGCGAAGGGGCATGTTTCGGGTTGAGAGCCAGACCCGGTCCCCCGGTGCATAAACCGGAGCCTCACTGCGGTGGTGGTCGGCACTCGCCTTCTGTCTCCTAATCGCCCTTTGCAGGCGTACATGGGCAGCGTTCCATGTCTCCTCCGAGCGCCCACCGCTCATCCACCGCAGGAGCCTCGATCTGGCTCTGATGCCACGGTGCCAGGACCGGCTGGTAACCTAGTACACACTGAAAGGGAGACAGGTCAGTGGAGGAGTGGCGGAGGGAATTTTGTGCCATTTCTACCCAGGGGATGTAAACTGACCAATCCCCCTGCCGGTCCTGGCAATACGACCTCAGAAACCTACCCACATCCTGGTTTACTCTTTCCACCTGCCCATTACTCTCGGGGTGAAAACCTGAGGTCAGGCTGACCGAGACCCCCAGATGGTCCATAAACGCCTTCCAGACCCTCGATGTGAACTGGGGACCCCGATCAGACACTATAGGGCAAAGGAATGAGACGACAGGACTTAGAAAACTGATCCACAATGACCAGGATCGTGGTGTTACCCTGTGACGGAGGAAGATCTGTAACAAAGTCCACCGATAGGTGTGACCACGGCCGCTGTGGAATGGGGAGAGGTTGTAATTTACCTCTGGGCAGGTGTCTAGGTGCTTTGCACTGAGCGCACACCGAACAGGAAGAAACATAAACCCTCACGTCCTGAGCTAAGGTGGGCCACCAGTACTTCCCACTAAGACAGCGCACTGTCCGACCAATGCCAGGATAGCCAGAAGAAGGTGACGTGTGAGCCCAATAAATCAAACGATTGCGAACCTCGGACGGAACGTACGCACGACCCACTGGACACTGGGGGGGAGTGGGCTCCGTGCGTAACACCCGCTCGATGTCCGCGTCAACCTCCCATACCACCGGCGCCACCAGACAAGAAGCCGGAAGTATGGGAGTAGGCTCCTTGGTCCGATCCTCTGAGTCATATAGCCGGGACAGAGCGTCTGACTTAGCATTCTGTGAACCTGGTCTATACGATAGGGTGAACACAAAACGCGTGAAAAACATGGCCCACCTTGCCTGACGAGGATTCAGTCTCCTCGCTGCCCGAATGTACTCCAGATTGCGGTGGTCAGTCAAAATGAGAAAAGGGTGTTTAGCCCCCTCAAGCCAATGTCTCCACACCTTAAGAGCTTTCACAACAGCTAACAGCTCCCGATCCCCCACGTCGTAGTTTTGCTCCGCCGGGCTGAGCTTCTTCGAGAAGAAAGCACAGGGGCGGAGTTTGGGAGGCGTACCCGAGCGCTGAGACAGTACAGCTTCTATCCCCGCCTCGGATGCGTCCACCTCGACTATGAATTGCAAGGACGGATCCGGATGAGCCAGCACGGGAGCCGTGGTGAACAGCGCCTTCAGCTGACCAAAAGCCCTGTTCGCCTCCGCTGACCATTGCAGGCGCACCGAACCGCCCTTTAGCAAAGAGGTTATGGGAGCTGCTACCTGGCCAAAGCCCTGGATACATCTCTGGTAGTAGTTGGCAAAACCCAAAAATCGCTGCACCTCCTTTACCGTGGTAGGAGTCGGCCAATTACGCATGGCTGAAATGCGGTCACACTCCATCTCGACCCCTGACTCTGACAAGCGGTATCCTAAGAAGGAGACGGACTGTCTGAAGAACAGACATTTCTCAGCCTTAACGTAAAGGTCATGCTCCAACAGTCTACCAAGCACCTTGCGCACCAGGGACACATGCTCGTCGCGTGTAGCGGAGTATATGAGAATATCATCTATATACACCACTACACCCTGTCCGTGCAGGTCCCTAAAAATCTCATCGACAAAAGATTGAAAGACTGAGGGAGCATTCATCAACCCGTACGGCATGACGAGGTACTCATAGTGACCAGAGGTGGTACTAAATGCCATCTTCCACTTGTCCCCCTCCCGGATACGGATCAGATTGTACGCGCTCCTGAGGTCCAATTTTGTGAAGAAGCGTGCCCCGTGCAATGACTCCGTCATACTAGCGATGAGAGGAAGAGGATAGCTGTATTTTACGGTTATCTGATTTAGACCTCGATAGTCAATGTACGGGCGTAAACCTCCATCCTTTTTCTTCACAAAAAAGAAACTCGAGGAGGCAGGGGAAGTGGAGGGCCGAATGTATCCCTGTCCCAGAGATTCGGTGACATATGTCTCCATAGCCACCGTCTCCTCCTGTGACAGAGGATACACGTGACTCCTGGGAAGTGCAGCACCCTCACAGAGATCTATCGCACAATCCCCTCGTCGATGGGGTGGTAATTGAGTCGCCTTCTTTTTACAGAAGGTGAGAGCCAAATCGGCATATTCTGAGGGAATGTGCATTGGGGAGACATGGTTTGGACTCTTCACAGTGGTTGCCCCTACGGAAACACCTACACACCTTCCCGAGCACTGAGGTGACCATCCCTTAAGAGCCCTCTGTTGCCACGAAATACTGGGGTCATGGGTGGCTAGACAGGGAAGGCCCAGCACCATGGGAAACGCAGGGGTATCAATAAGGAAGAGACTAATTCTCTCTTCATGACCCCCCTGTGTCTCCATCCGAAGTGGAGCTGTGACCTCCCTAACCATACCTGACACTAATGGGCGACTATCTAGGGCACGTATGGGGAAGGGCACATCTAACGGCAATATAGGAATCCCTAATCTATGCGCAACCAATCTGTCCATGAAATTCCCAGCTGCGCCGGAATCTACGAGCGCCCTATGCTGGGAATGTGGGGAAAACTCAGGCTCCATAGGTGTGGACTCGGAAGTGCTGGGGGATGGACTGGACGGACCCTGATCTGGACGTCCGCGGGTAGCCAACAGGTTATCCAGCCGGATCGATAAATCTACCAGCTGGTCCAGGTTAAGATTAGTGTCCCTGCAGGCCAGCTCCCGACGAACGTCCTCCCGTACACTGCATCGGTAGTGATCAATCAGGGCCCTCTCGTTCCATCCCGCGCTGGCTGCCAGTGTCCTGAAATTCAGGGCGTATTCCTGTGCGCTCCTCCTTCCCTGGCTGAGGTGAAACAGACGCTCCCCCGCCGCTCTCCCTTCAGGCGGAAGATCGAATACTGCCCGGAAACGAACGGACTCAGCGTCTATTCCATCCCACTCCGCGTTGGCCCATTCCAGGGCTCTGCCCGACAGACAGGAGATGAGGGCGGACACGCTCTCGTATCCCAAGGGAGCCGGGTGGATGGTGGCCAGGTAAAGTTCCACCTGGAGCAGGAAACCCTTACACCCGGCAGCTGTCCCATCGTATTCCCTCGGGAGCGAGAGCCGAAGACCACTGGACCCAGGGTTTGAGGATCTTGATGGAAGAGAAATTGGCGAAAGAGGAGGTGTAGAAAACCCAACTCTCTCCCATCGATCCATGGTGTGGATCACTTGATCCAGAGCCGAACCTAGTCGCTGCAGCATGGTCGCGTGCTGGTGGATGCGTTCCTCCAACGAAGCGCTGGGATCGGGCGTGCCTGCTGACTCCATAACGGGTGCCTGATTCTGTCAGCGTCTGGGTGCAGTGGGGAAACGGAATCAGGCGCAGGACACAGAACTGAGAATAAATGGCTTTACTAGACTCCAAGTAAATATAGCAAACCCTCCACGCAGGGAAGAGCAAAAACAACAGCTCAACAGACGACGTAACAAAGAACAATCACGCACACACTCAGGAGGGAAAACAGAGGTGATATAGGGAAACTAATAAGCCTAATGAGTAACAGGTGTGAACAATACAGACAGAACTAGTGAGAGACAGAAATATCGATCGGTGGCAGCTAGTACTCCGGTGACGACGACCGCCGAAGCCTGCCCGAACGAGGAGGAGGGGCAGCCTCGGCCGTATCCGTGACATCAACATGGGCCAGCATCTCTGTGGAACACATTTGACACCTTGTAGAGTCCATGCCCTGACGAATTGAGGCTGTTCTGAGGTCAAAAGGGGGTGCAACTCAATATTAGGAAGGTGTTCCTAATGTTTTGTACACTCAGTGTATACAAACACTAGATTGCTGATGCTATGTATTGGCCAATGAGAGGCTTTGAAGCCACCGTCCGCCATATTGGTACTCCTCAGAAGGAGCGGTCTTCAATAGGAAGAATGGAATTCTACAGTATTTCAATTTAATGTCTCAAAGATAATTAATAAATCAGCATTTGGTTGTGATTTTGATTTCATTATGCATGGCTTATGAATGTGTTATGAAGTCCTTATGTAGAAACCCTTCATAATAAAGTGTTTCTGTTCTCCACAGTATAACAATGTATACCCACAATGAAAACACACTCCATACATACAATGTATCTGCCTATATGTATAGCCATGTAAATACATTGTATTTAGAGCCTTAAAATAGTCTTCCCCAAGTCAATAGCTACATAGCTGTGTCATACTGAACAAATAAAAAAAACAGTGTGATTGAGGAGAGGTATGGGGAGCTAACCTGTGGTAACTGACAGGTGCAAGTATGTATGTTGATCTCTTCCTGTAGTCTCCACAGCACACCAGTAATACCCAGAGTCCTCTGGCTGCAGATCAGTCATGGTAACAGAGAAGATTCTTCTGGTGACATCATCAGAGATTGACACCTTTCCAGATATCTTTGGTTGGTCTGTGCGTACTAAAGCAGAACAAGAATTCCAGTAATCTCCTTGACACCAGTATTTGACATATTCTATGTATCTCAGATTATAGCGACATGGGATGGTGATGGAGTTTCCTGTCTTCACAGACACCTTACTCACTGTGGACACACCGTACTCCCCTGCCTGGGTACCTGCAGACACAGCAACAGAAAACACATTTAGACTCAGTCCTTTCGGTCAACTGATAAGGTGGTCTACCAATTACCCATTCAGGTGGACAAGGACAACAGTCGGAGTGAGTAGTGTACAAAATGGCAGGTATGGCAGGGATGAGTGTGGGCTGAATATGTAGGCTAGCTAATATTTTGTCTGACTTCAAGCAGCAGCACACTGAACCATGAGACTTTTTCACTTCATAAAAACATTTTACCCTTACCTGAGAGTCTGGAGAAGAGGAGGAGGAGGAGGGAGAGATGAAGAGCCATGTGTGGTTTGTGTTTCTGTGTTATAGTACCTGTACACAAATGTACAGTGGGGAAAAAAAGTATTTAGTCAGCCACCAATTGTGCAAGTTCTCCCACTTAAAAAGATGAGAGAGGCCTGTAATTTTCATCATAGGTACACGTCAACTATGACAGACAAAATGAGGAAAAAAAATCCAGAAAATCACATTGTAGGATTTTTAATGAATTTATTTGCAAATTATGGTGGAAAATAAGTATTTGGTCAATAACGAAAGTTTCTCAATACTTTGTTATATACCCTTTGTTGGCAATGACACAGGTCAAACGTTTTCTGTAAGTCTTCACAAGGTTTTCACACACTGTTGCGGGTATTATGGCCCATTCCTCCATGCAGATCTCCTCTAGAGCAGTGATGTTTTGGGGCTGTCGCTGGGCAACACGGACTTTCAACTCCCTCCAAAGATTTTCTATGGGGTTGAGATCTGGAGACTGGCTAGGCCACTCCAGGACCTTGAAATGCTTATTACGAAGCCACTCCTTCGTTGCCCGGGCGGTGTGTTTGGGATCATTGTCATGCTGAAAGACCCAGCCACGTTTCATCTTCAATGCCCTTGCTGATGGAAGGAGGTTTTCACTCAAAATCTCACGATACATGGCCCCATTCATTCTTTCCTTTACACGGATCAGTGGTCCTGGTCCCTTTGCAGAAAAACAGCCCCAAAGCATGATGTTTCCACCCCCATGCTTCACAGTAGGTATGGTGTTCTTTGGATGCAACTCAGCATTCTTTGTCCTCCAAACACGACGAGTTGAGTTTTTACCAAAAAGTTCTATTTTGGTTTCATCTGACCATATGACATTCTCCCAATCCTCTTTTGGATCATCCAAATGCACTCTAGCAAACTTCAGACGGGCCTGGACATGTACTGGCTTAAGCAGGGGGACACGTCTGGCACTGCATGATTTGAGTCCCTGGCGGCGTAGTGTGTTACTGATGGTAGGCTTTGTTACTTTGGTCCCAGCTCTCTGCAGGTCATTCACTAGGTCCCCCCGTGTGGTTCTGGGATTTTTGCTCTCTGTTCTTGTGATCATTTTGATCCCAGATCGAGGGAGATTATCAGTTGTCTTGTATGTCTTCCATTTCCTAATAAATAAATAAATTGGTCATTTAGCAGACGCTCTTATCCAGAGCGACTTACAGGAGCAATTAGGGTTAAGTGCCTTGCTCAAGGGCACATCGACAGATTTCTCACCTAGTCGGCTCGGGGATTAGAACCAGCGACCTTTCGGTTACTGGCACAACGCTCTTAACCACTAAGCTACCTGCCGCCCAATAATTGCTCCCACAGTTGATTTCTTCAAACCAAGCTGCTTACCTATTGCAGATTCAGTCTTCCCAGCCTGGTGCAGGTCTACAATTTTGTTTCTGGTGTCCTTTGACAGCTCTTTGGTCTTGGCCATAGTGGAGTTTGGAGTGTGACTGTTTGAGGTTGTGGACAGGTGTCTTTTATACTGATAACAAGTTCAAACAGGTGCCATTAATACAGGTAACGATTGGAGGAAAGAGGAGCCTCTTAAAAAAGAAGTTACAGGTCTGTGAGAGCCAGAAATCTTGCTTGTTTGTAGGTGACCAAATACTTATTTTCCACCATCATTTGCAAATAAATTCATTAAAAATCCTTCAATGTAATTTTCTGGATTTTTTTTCCTCAATTTGTCTGTCTTAGTTGACATGTACCTATGATGAAAATTACAGGCCTCTCTCATCTTTTTAAGTGGGAGAACTTGCACAATTGGTGGCTGACTAAATACTTTTTTCCCCCACTGTATGTGTCAAGGACAGAGGCACCAAAGACAATGACTCCTATACACATCACTGTCTGTACCCCTCATTCTGCTTCTGTTAAAGTGAACATTCCCCTGATTGGCTGGTAACAATACATTCTGTGGAACAGTCATTACAATTGATATGATTTGATTTATTCAAATTAATTGATTTCAATTCTTAATTTATGTACTTACTTTATGTACTTGTATTTGTTCCCAATAAAGTTAGACCAATATCTCCACAGACCAGACCAAAAATCAGCTTCAAAGTAAACCCATGATTAGACTTCCAGTCTATGTGATTTTAAGGGGTTTTGCCAAAATCCAGATATGAACCCTCTCTGTCTTAAAAAGAATTAGACTAGAAAGGAATAGAAATAGAAACAATAAACGTTGTCCAGGAAATAAACCCTGGTCATAGACACAGCTCCAAACCACATTGGCCTGTAAGGTAGCGAATCAGCAGTAGCTCAGGAAGCTGCTGTACCACAAGACTACAGGTTTCAGGTTAACTCAATGCATTACATGTTGATAAAAGACTGCTTAGCTAAACTGTAGGGTTGGTTGGCAGTGGCTGGTATGGTGTCACTATTGGTTTATTTGACAAAAAGGTTGTTGGAGTTCCAGAATCCAGTGAGGAATATTTGCAGTGCGGGACAAAAACAGGAAAACCACACCAAAAAATTATAAACTTGAAAAACACGAGACTAGACTTCAACTTGGTTTTCAGTCGATGCCCATATGTCTTGGGTTCTAACCGCTACATACTTCTGCATCAAAGGTTCATTGCCGCGTTCACGTGCTGTCGGAATTCTTTGAAATTCCTAGTCCTGACTGGGAATTTTCACATGAAAAACCCTCCAAGTCGGAATTACAAGGGGATTTGAGAAAATGTTGCCGCCTGAGTTGTTGAGTTGTGAAGTGTCACCACTGACCTTTTAACCTTTTCAACCAAAGGATGACAACAAATACATTTCTGACCACTACAGCCTCATCAATATGTATAATGTAGCTAGTTTGACCATATTGTCAATGTTAAGTAAGCTAGCTAAACTCTTATTAGTTGAAGAATTGTTCCAACCAAATCACTAAAAAGCACATGAATGAAACAAAGTTGTATTTCCGACACCACAACTAGGAAATAGGAAATTCTGATGAGCACGTGAATGCAGCATTTCATGGTCTTCACTAGCTTCCATAGCCACAAAGTCATAAACCCCGCCCATTTCTACAATTGATGTTCTTAAAATTATATTTTAAACCTAACCTTAACCCTAACCTAACCACACTGCTAACCTTATGCCTAACCTTAAATAAAATGTTGACTTTGTGGCTGTGGAATCTGACTCGGTGGCTATGGAAGCTAGTGGAATCTGCTTATCATGGTCTGCCCGCGACTCCAGGTCCGGGACGAGCTCTACCCCAGCCTATAAATTGCCATAGCCCCTCCTACGGAAACAATCAAATTCAATAAAGAAACTATACATTCAAAATTGCTAAAAATATTCTAAAAAACATAATAAAAGGTGCCATAAATTAATCAAAGTAAATGTTTACAGAAACCAACTTAAGGTACTTAAACAGTAACATATGATAAATGCCCCACTGTTCATCAATTCCCCTGCCCTGTACTTTAACAGATTTGGTTTGAACCCCGGGAACCCCTCCACAATTGTCCTTTGACTCTCCACTCGGGTTAATAATTCATTTTGGGCAGACGGAGACCAGGACACGTGAATGTTCAATGGCGACCACAAACAGTTCTGATTTTGTATATAGGTTCAGAACCTTTATGAAACAGCAGAGTTGAAAAATATATAGCAAATATAAATCAAAACTGGATGGTCTTCAGAGATAGATAGGATGGGTTGAGGGTAGCTGAATGATGGGACTAAAAACAAACAAAAGAGAGCTATTGTAAAATATACTGTGTCCGTAAAATGTATATAGTTTGTATAAGCTGGAAGTAGAAGCTTAAGTGTTGTTGTCCATTAGTTTACTGGAGAGAGGAGACAGAGGGCTGTGAGACAGAGGTTTAATCCTTGATACATGAAAAGAGGGATGTATATGGAGGGTGCGGGGCAACAGGAGACGAACAGCAGAGTGGCTAAGAATCTTAGAGATGGGGAAAGGGCCGATATAACGGGGGGATAGTTTGCGGAACTCCACCCGGAGGGGCAGATCCCGAGTGGTCAGCCATACCCTCTGCCCAAGACGACAATGGGGAGCCGGGGTCCGATGGCGGTCCTCCTGTCGTCCATACCTGGAGGTGGTCTTGAGAAGAGCATACCGGGCTCTCTTACATTTACATTTTACATTTTAGTCATTTAGCAGACGCTCTTAACCAGAGCGACTTACAGGAGCAATTAGGGTTAAGTGCCTTGCTCAAGGGCACATTAACGTCATTTAGCAGACGCTCTTAGCCAGAGCGACTCACAAATTGGTGCGTTCACCCTATAGCCAGTGGGATAACCACTTTACAATTTTGGGGGGGGGGGGGGGGTTAGAAGGAATACTTTATCCTATCCCAGGTATTCCTTAAAGAGGTGGGGTTTCAAATGTCTCCGGAAGGTGGTGAGTGACTCCGCTGTCCTGGCGTCGTGAGGGAGCTTGTTCCACCATTGGGGTGCCAGAGCAGCGAACAGTTTTGACTGGGCTGAGCGGGAGCTATGCTTCCGCAGAGGAAGGGGAGCCAGCAGGCCAGAGGTGGATGAACGCAATGTCCTCGTTTGGGTGTAGGGACTGATCAGAGCCTGAAGGTACAGAGGTGCCGTTCCCCTCACTGCTCCATAGGCAAGCACCATGGTCTTGTAGCGGATGCGAGCTTCAACTGGAAGCCAGTGGAGTGTGCGGAGGAGGGGGGTGACGTGAGAGAACTTGGGAAGGTTGAACACCAGACGGGCTGCGGCATTCTGGATGAGTTGTAGGGGTTTAATGGCACAGGCAGGGAGCCCAGCCAACAGCGAGTTGCAGTAGTCCAGACGGGAGATGACAAGTGCCTGGACCAGGACCTGCGCCGCTTCCTGTGTAAGGCAGGGTCGCACTCTCCGAATGTTGTAGAGCATGAACCTGCAGGAGCGGGTCACCGCCTTGATGTTGGCGGAGAACGACAGGGTGTTGTCCAGGGTCACGCCTAGGCTCTTCGCACTCTGGGAGGAGGACACAGCGGAGTTGTCAACCGTGATGGCGAGATCATGGAACGGGCAGTCCTTCCCCGGGAGGAAGAGCAGCTCCGTCTTGCCAGGGTTCAGCTTGAGGTGGTGATCCGTCATCCATACTGATATGTCTGCCAGACATGCAGAGATGCGATTCGCCACCTGGTTATCAGAAGGGGGAAAGGAGAAGATTAGTTGTGTATCGTCAGCGTAGCAATGATAGGAAAGGCCATGTGAGGATATGACAGAGCCAAGTGACTTGGTGTATAGGGAGAAAAGGAGAGGGCCCAGAACCGATCCCTGGGGGACACCAGTGGTGAGAGCACGTGGTGCGGAGACAGCTTCCCGCCACGCCACTTGGTAGGAGCGACCGGTCAGGTAGGACGCAATCCAGGAGTGAGCCGCGCCGGAGATGCCCATCTCGGAGAGGGTGGAGAGGAGGATCTGATGGTTCACAGTATCAAAGGCAGCAGACAGGTCTAGAAGGACAAGAGCAGAGGAGAGAGAGTTAGCTTTAGCAGTGCGGAGAGTCTCCGTGACACAGAGAAGAGCAGTCTCAGTTGAATGACCAGTCCTGAAACCTGATTGGTTTGGATCAAGAAGGTCATTCTGAGAGAGATAGCATCTGGGCCGAGGGTATGCTGACCTTGTCCTCTTGCTCAGGGAAGAGCGGGGGCTGATATCCCATCGAACACCCAAAAGGCGAGAGACCAGTGACCGAGCAGGGAAGGGTGTTGCGGGCATACAGTGGGGGAAAAAAGTATTTAGTCAGCCACCAATTGTGCAAGTTCTCCCACTTAAAAAGATGAGAGAGGCCTGTAATTTTCATCATAGGTACACGTCAACTATGACAGACAAATTAAGGTTTTTTTCTCCAGAAAATCACATTGTAGGATTTGTAATGAATTTATTTGCAAATTATGGTGGAAAATAAGTATTTGGTCACCTACAAACAAGCAAGATTTCTGGCTCTCACAGACCTGTAACTTCTCTGTCCTCCACTCGTTACCTGTATTAATGGCACCTGTTTCAACTTGTTATCAGTATAAAAGACACCTGTCCACAACCTCAAACAGTCACACTCCAAACTCCACTATGGCCAAGACCAAAGAGCTGTCAAAGGACACCAGAAACAAAATTGTAGACCTGCACCAGGCTGGGAAGACTGAATCTGCAATAGGTAAGCAGCTTGGTTTGAAGAAATCAACTGTGGGAGCAATTATTAGGAAATGGAAGAGATACAAGACCACTGATAATCTCCCTCGATCTGGGGCTCCACGTGTCGTGGAAATATTTGACTAAGAGACAATCAACTCAAAAATATCTCTCAAGACACCGGAGCTTGTGAATTCAAGAATTTAGACTTTATTGCATAACAAAGCCTGAGCTTGCTCCATGGAACAACAACTGCTTGTCCTGAACCGGAGTGCTCCTTTTTATACAGACACATGTATAGCCACACTGATACAGCTGCTAGTTCCTCCCTATGTGAATTAATAGCTTATTTCAGTATCACATGTTGGCTACTTGCGCTTCTCTAAGTGGGGCCACTGTATCTTTTTAGTGGCATGACTCAAAAAATTATGCACATACGTACGTTAAAGAACAATCACACTCTGTATTGACTATATTCACTATCTAGGCATGCATCTGGAGTACAAAGTATCATTCATGTTCATTCTGTTTCACCATTATCATTTCATAACACATTATAAAACATATCCATTCATACTTAAACATGATTTAAACATGTCATCCATAACCCATTCTCAACCACATACAATTAAACATTTATCATTTATCATCCTCCCCGGCCCCTGAGATTATGTGCATGTGGCCATGTGTCAGGTCATAAGGTCATAAGCATAAAGAAATGATAACACTAGTTCCATTGTTACTTCAATCTCCACACAGCCATCACGTCATTGACATTCCCAGACCAGCTGCAGGGAGTTTTATGAAAAACACATAAATGTCTCTGCTCTGTATTAACCCTTCAACTGGTTCTCAATCCATAAACATTTTAAGGCATATAGGTTTTTAATTTTACAACATATCCATGCTTATTACTAATATTATTATTTTACCTTTGACCTCTCCCTACATTTGCCTTAATGATACATAAAATAATACCATACACGCAAGATCTCACCCCGTGGGGTCAAAATGATCACAAGAACAGAGAGCAAAAATCCCAGAACCACACGGGGGGACCTAGTGAATGACCTGCAGAGAGCTGGGACCAAAGTAACAATGCCTACCATCAGTAACACACTACGCCGCCAGGGACTCAAATCCTGCAGTGCCAGACGTGTCCCCCTGCTTAAGCCAGAACATTTCCAGGCCCGTCTGAAGTTTGCTAGAGTGCATTTGGATGATCCAGAAGAGGATTGGGAGAATGTCATATGGTCAGATGAAACCAAAATATAACTTTTTGGTAAAAACTCAACTCGTCGTGTTTGGAGGACAAAGAATGCTGAGTTGCATCCAAAGAACACCATACCTACTGTGAAGCATGGGGGTGGAAACATCATGCTTTGGGGCTGTTTTTCTGCAAAGGGACCAGGACCACTGATCCGTGTAAAGGAAAGAATGAATGGGGCCATGTATCGTGAGATTTTGAGTGAAAACCTTCTTCCATCAGCAAGGGCATTGAAGATGAAACGTGGCTGGGTCTTTCAGCATGACAATGATCCCAAACACACCGCCCGGGCAACGAAGGAGTGGCTTCGTAAGAAGTATTTCAAGGTCCTGGAGTGGCCTAGCCAGTCTCCAGATCTCAACCCCATAGAAAATCAGTTGAAAGTCCGAGTTGAAAGTCCGTGTTGCCCAGCGACAGCCCCAAAACATCACTGCTCTAGAGGAGATCTGCATGGAGGAATGGGCCAAAATACCAGCAACAGTGTGTGAAAACCTTGTGAAGACTTACAGAAAACGTTTGACCTGTGTCATTGCCAACAAAGGGTATATAACAAAGTATTGAGAAACTTTGTTATTGACCAAATACTTATTTTCCACCATAATTTGCCAATAAATTCATAAAAAATCCTACAATGTGATTTTCTGGATTTTTTTCTCTCTCATTTTGTCTGTCATAGTTGACGTGTACCTATGATGAAAATTACAGGCCTCTCTCATCTTTTTAAGTGGGAGAACTTGCACAATTGGTGGCTGACTAAATACTTTTCCCCCCACTGTATTCCACCCACACGAGTTGCTGGCTCCAGGAGGTGGGGTTGGCGGAGACGAGGCAACGAAGAGTCGTCTCCAGGTCCTGATTGGCTCCCTCCGACTGGCCGTTAGATTGGGGGTGAAAACAGAGGACAGGCTGGCCGATGCCCCAATGAGGGTGCAGAACGCCTTCCAGAACCAGAACGAAAACAGAGGACCGCGATCGGAGACCACCGGAAGTCCATGGATCCGGAAGACGTGCTGCACCATGAGCTGGGCCATTTCCTTGGCTGAGGGTGACTTGGGAAGGGGAATGAAGTGGGCGGCTTTGGAAAACCTATTCACCAACGTGAGGATAGTGGTTTTGCCATCTGATGGAGGGAGACCCTTGACGAAGTCCAGGGATATATGGGACCAGGTGCGGTGAGGAACGGGAAGAGGTTGAAGGAGGCCAGCCGGAGCTTGCCTTATAATTTTATTCTGAGTACACACAGTGCAGGCGGTGATGAACATGGAGACGTCATGAACCAAGGTGGGCCACCAAAAAAGTAGTCGTACAAAGGTCAGGGTCCGACTGGAGCCAGGATGGCTGGCCAGTCGGGAGGAATGAGCCCATTCCAGAAATGGGGAACAGGCAGAGTCCGGGTCAAACATCTGGGTAACCGGGCCCCCTCCCCGGGGTCCGGCTGGGAACACTGCGCCTCACGGACCTGGTTCTCTATACCCCAGACGAATGCAGCCGCGAGACAAGAGTTAGGGTATGGCGGTCTCAGGATCCGTTGGTGTAGCAGAGGGGCTATAGAGGCGTGAAAGCTCATCCGGCTTCACATTCTTGGATCCCGGGCTGAAGGAGATGGTGAAGTTGAACCGAGTGAATAGCAGGGCCTGTCGAGATTGCCTGGAGTTGAGGCGCTTGGTGGTGTGGAGATATTCCAGGTTCTTGTGATCCATCCACACTATGAAAGGGTGTTCCTTCCTCTCTAACCAGTGCCTCCACTCCTCTAATACCATCTTAACCGTGAAGAGTTCTCGGTTACCCGCGTCGTAATTCCTTTCAGTGGTGTTGAGACGATGGGAGAGGAAAGTGCAGGGATGCAACATTTGGTCTTGGGCCAAACGCTGGGACAGGACAGACCCCAATCTGATGTCCAAGGCGTCGACCTCCAACACGAACTGCCGGGACTGATCCGGATGGATTAGGATGGGGGCGGTTGTGAATCGGTGCTTGAGGTCCAAGAACGCCTGGTCTGCAGCTGGAGACCACGTGAACGGGACCTTGGGAGAGGTGAGTGCTGAAAAACATGGAGGACATGTTCTTGAGCCAAGCTGAAAAAAACGAGAATGTCATTGAGGTAGACGAACACGAACTGGTTCAACATGTCACAGAGAACATTGTTAACCAGGGCCTGGAACACTGCAGGAGCGTTGGTCAGTCCGAATGGCATAACAAGGTATTCGTAGTGCCTGCTAGCCGTGTTAAAGGATGTCTTCCACTCGTCCCCTTCCCGTATCCTTACCAGATGGTAGGCGTTCAGGAGGTCCAACTTGGAGAAGATGGTAGCCCCCTGGAGAGACTCAAAAGCCGAGGCGATGAGGTGAAGTGGGTAACGTTTTTTAACCGTGATGTCATTCAGGCCCCGGTAGTCGATACGCAGGCGCAAGGTTGTGTCCTTCTTCTCCACAAAGAAGAACCCTGTGCCGGCGGGGGAGGCAGAATGACGGATACACCCTGCAGCCAGGGAGTCCCCAGTGTACTCATACCTCCTGATGAGCCGGGTCTTTTTACAGGACAGGTAGAAATATAATGACAGCCCTATGTGTTCAGTCTGTGTAACCATTCGGCAGGAGACAATCTAGCTCTGCCAAGTTGCATAGGCGAGTCGGCAACCCTCTGTGATTTCTGAGAGAACTCGGGTGACATCGGATTCACTCGGAAGTGTAGACTTTGGGGATTTCCGGGATTCCTTGGAGGCGAGGTGGAAATTGAGGACGTGCGAGGGCAACCGGAACAGAAGATGAGGGAGTACTGGGAGAGAAAAGCCTGGCAGGTTCCAGAATCTCCAGCATAGCGCTCCGGAGGTAAGCATGGTTCTCGGGACACTGTGGTAGGCTGGGAAGAAATGTTGCTGGTGGCGGGGTTGCTGAGAGTCTGGGGGATTAAAGTAGTGGCTGCTGCCTAATAGACAATCTGCTGACTTTCTCCGGCAATGTATGGCAAGCACAGCCGTGGCGTTCAGCCAAGGTCTGGAATCCTTCCATAAGGTTGTGAAGTAACTCCTCGTGTCTTGCAATGGTGGCTCAGTGGGAGGAGACGGCGTCGCAGAGCTTGTCCGAGTCTGCTGGGTCAGCCAGTTTGTACTATCAGGAATCAGGATAAGACCCATATGCAAACAGTTCAAATCATAGATGATTATTACAAAACAGTGGGCAGGCAAACGACAGGTCAAGGGCAGGCAGAGGTCAGTAATCCAGGGCCGAGTCAATAAGGTAGAGAACGGCAGGCAGGCTCAGGGTCAGGTCAGGCAGAGGTTTGTAAACCAGGTCAGAGTCAGATAGGTCCAGGACAGCAGGCATGCTCGGAGTCAGGACAGGTAGAATAGGTCAGAACCGGGAGAACTAGAAAACAGGGACTAGAGAGAATAGAAGTACGGGAAAAACACGCTGGTAGGCTTGACGTAACAAGACAAACTGGCAACAGACAAACAGAAAACACAGGTAGAAATGCACAGGGGATACTGGGGAAAATGGGCTACACCTGGAGGGGGATGGAGACAAGCACAAGACAGGTCTTACAGAGTATTTATTACAAATAAGGTCTTACAGAGTTTTTGTTGCATCAAGAAATGACTTTATTAAAGTTTTCAACAAAGCCGATACCAGTCTGCAGAGGGGCACACATCCTTAAGGTCTCCCTCCATCTTATATAGTCCTCTTCAGTTTTCCCGCTCTTTTATTGCTCCGCCCACTTCCTTTGTCTCTGAGGACGGCTGAACTATTACTCCAACCAATCACCCGCTCCCCTGTCTTGCACACACACTCATGTTTAGTTTAAACATGACAAGGCCCTAAATTACACAAACCTCACCCCCTCATGCTGTAATCAATCAAGAAGATACCAAGGAGACAAAGGTCTAGCCCAAACTCTATTCAACCCTGGTGCTGCTCCCTTCACTGTGTTTGAAGAGAGAGACAAAAACAAACGGCCAAATTCAGTTAGCCACAAAGAATGTTAACTATATGTTCATGATTAACTCAATTTTATCTGATAATCCATTAAAAATACACATCAGGTGTGACAAATGTCCATTGTGCAATATAGACAGTATAGTACATTTTATTATCGCAGTACAGTATTTATTATACATAGTAGCTACTATACTATACTATCTATACTTTTGATCATGATTAGTTACAGGCATAGGACAATTAAATAGGTGAGAGAAATAAGATGATGATGTAAAAAACAAGTGACAAGGGTAAATGGTGGATGGATAATAACTAATAACATATATGTGGTGACAATGAAAACAAACACAGCAGACTGTCTTCAGTAGTTTATGGACACAAAAGGATAGAGGGGTCTTTCTGGTGTGGGTTAAGAGGTATGACAGAAGCATATTGGAGGCAGATAGATGTTGTGACACAGGAGAGGGGAGTGGGCTGTCCTTCCAGGATAAGGACTCCACCAAGGTCACTCAGTCAGTCACTGCTTTGCTGCTGCTGCCCTCTGCTGGAGAGAACGTGTAACATTCAGTCACAATCACTGTGGTGACATTTCCAATAGATAGAGATCTAGAATCATCTTCCCCTCCCCCAATCCTAACCTTAACCTTTAGTGGGATTTAAAAAAAATTCTGACCCAAGATCAGCATCTAGGGGCAACTTCACCCTAAACCCAGGCACACTCCACACTGTAATGTTATGGATACACACTGAAAACAATGTGGTTAGCTGGTCACAAGCTAACCACATTGTTTTTTTTTATCGCTTTCATACTATTTTCACATGTATGTGGTAACATTTCACAACTCTTAGTACAAAACTCAAAACAGATCATCAAAAAGGCTGTTTTTTCAAAACTTTAAGCACATTTTCAATTGACTAAGTACAAAACACAAAATCACACAAACCTTTTCACCAAACATGATCAGTGTTTCATCTAGAAATACCTTTCATATAAAGTAATTGCCTTTAACAATGTAATAATCACAAGACTTTTCATATGATTCTCTTCACATTTGTTTAAATACATTTGACCATCATGCAATCCAACGGCGCTTAATGGTTAGTCACTTAACCGTTGGTAAACCTATTGATTTTTGACTGGTTTGTCTACTATATATGTATTTAGAGAACTACATAAATACAATGTGTGTTTGTATAGTATAAACATCTGAATGACATGTATGATACATGATAACCATACATAATGAATATTCATTATTACTAATTGATTACACATAGTCCCCTGTAGCTCAGTTGGTAGAACATGGCGCTTGTAACGCCAGGGTTGTGGGTTCGTTTCCCACGGGGGGCCAGTATGAAAATGTATACAATCACTAACTGTAAGTCGCTCTGGATAAGAGCGTCTGCTAACTGACTAAAATGTAAAACATAGTGCAACCACTATTGGTCACCATATAAAAGGGTGTGTGTGAACACTTGCAATTTCTTTAACAAGGAGCAGGATAGACAGTAAGGGGGAGGGAGAAATCAAAGAGCTGGTGGACAAGGGGCCGTCAGAGAGGTGGGCATTAGACCCATCAAAGAGGTCAGAGAGGTGGGCATTAGACCCATCATAGAGGTGAAAGAGGTGGGCATGGGCCCCATGAAAGAGGTCAAAGAGGTGGGGAGTCGTGAAGGTTTGAGTCTGTGTGTGTGACACAGTATCTGTGTACTAATGTGTAGATCAGTCAAGGACAAAGGCACCAGTCGAGAATGACTCTACTTCCCAATGTTCACAGACCTCACTTTAACTCTTCCTGCTTCTGTTTGTGTGTACATGCCCCCCTCAGTGGTAGATAGCAACTATTGCATCATATGGACTAGTTTAACCCAAACTCATAGTCACTACAACGTTGTTCAAGCCCCCATGCAGTTTCATTTTATTTTTAAATCACTGTCTGTGTTCATTTCATGAAACAAATCAAAAATACATTTTTCATGATTTATTTTCCTGAGCCTCCTTTTGACATTGAAATGCTCTGTGTGATCATGTGTGCGTGTTGATACAAATGTAAATATATTTAAATACAGAGCCCTGATTGGTGGAGAGGATTGTATAGACTAGAGCCTACCCAGCTTACCCCTTCAAAGTAGGAGGATACATATGCAAATAAAACAGAATCAGAATAATCATTTCAGATTGTGATGTCATTCTGTGGGTCAAAAACTCCATTCCACCTGAACAGTCTGAAAGGCAGAAGGACGGATACACCCTGCAGCCAGGGAGTCCTCAATGTACGTTTCCATCGCCTTGGTCTCCGGACCCGACAGGGAATAGAGCAACCCCTGAGGCGGTGCAGTGCCCGGGAGAAGGTCAATGGCGCAGTCATAGGGCCGATGCGGAGGAAGTGAGGTGGCACGGGCCTTGCTGAAAACCTCCCGGACGTCCTGGTATTCCACGGGAATGGCGAAGAGGTCCGAGACTTTACCCAAGCCTGCAGGAAGACGTCCCGGGGCAGGCTGCGCCTACTTCAGGCATTGAGCATGGCAGAATGCGCTCCAAACCTTGATCGAACCCACAGTCCAATCCACAAGGGGATTGTGTCTTTGGAGCCATGAAAACCCCAACACAACGGGTACCTGAGGGGATTCGATAAGTAGAAACTGGATCGTCTCGCTGTGGTTGCCTGACACTCGCAGGTTGATAGGAACCATGTTGTGGGTGACTCTGCCAATAGAATGCTCATCCAGCGCTCCGACGTCCATGGGAATGGAGAGGGTTTGAGTGGGGATTCCCAACTCTGACACCAGGGTAGAGTCCATAAAACTCTTGTCGGCCCCAGAGTCAATGAGTACCGGGAGAGATTTGGACCGGTCACCGCACAGCAGGATGGCATGGAGGGGGTACGAGTAATGGGAGACTGGACATTCTCCGTAATGGCCACCAGTGTACTCATACCTCCTGATGAGCCGGGTCTTTTTACAGGACAGGTATAAATATAATGACAGCCCTATGTGTTCAGTCTGTGTAACCATTCGGCAGGAGACAATCTAGCTCTGCCAAGTTGCATAGGCTCCGGAGGAGGTGAGTCGGCAACCCTCTGTGATTTCTGAGAGAACGCGGGTGACATCGGATTCACTCGGAAGTGTAGACTTCGGGGATTTCCGGGATTCCTTGGAGGCGAGGTGGAAATTGAGGACGTGCGAGGGCAACCGGAACAGAAGATGAGGGAGTACTGGGAGAGAAAAGCTTGGCAGGTTCCAGAATCTCCAGCATAGCGCTCCGGAGGTAAGCAAGGTTCTCGGGACACCGTGGTAGGCTGGGAAGAAGTGCCGCTGGTGGCGCGGTTGCTGAGAGTCTGGGGGATTAAAGTAGTGGCTGCTGCCTAATAGACAATCCGCTGACTTTCTCCGGCAATGTATGGAAAGCACAGCCGTGGCGTTCAGCCAAGGTCTGGAATCCTTCCATAAGGTTGTGAAGTAACTCCTCGTGTCTTGCAATGGTGGCTCAGTGGGAGGAGACGGCGTCGCAGAGCTTGTCCGAGTCTGCTGGGTCAGCCAGTTTGTACAATCAGGAATCAGGATAAGACCCATATGCAAACAGTTCAAATCATAGATGTTTATTACAAAACAGTGGGCAGGCAAACGACAGGTCAAGGGCAGGCAGAGGTCAGTATTCCAGGGCAGAGTCAATAAGGTAGAGAACGGCAGGCAGGCTCAGGGTCAGGTCAGGCAGAGGTTTGTAAACCAGGTCAGAGTCAGATATGTCCAGGACAGCAGGCATGCTCGGAGTCAGGACAGGTAGAATAGGTCAGAACCGGGAGAACTAGAAAACAGGGACTAGAGAGAATAGAAGTACGGGAAAAACATGCTGGTAGGCTTGACGAAACAAGACAAACTGGCAACAGACAAACAGAAAACACAGGTAGAAATGCACAGGGGATACTGGGAAATGACTTTATTAAAGTTTTCAACAAAGCCGATACCAGTCTGCAGAGGGGCACACATCCTTAAGGTCTCCATCCATCTTATATAGTCCTCTTCAGTTTTCCCGCTCTTTTATTGCTCCGCCCACTTCCTTTGTCCCTGAGGACGGCTGAACTATTACTCCAACCAATCACCCGCTCCCCTGTCTTGCACACACACTCAGGTTTAGTTTAAACATGACAAGGCCCTAAATTACACAAACCTCACCCCCTCATGCTGTAATCAATCAAGAAGATACCAAGGAGACAAAGGTCTAGCCCAAACTTTATTCAACCCTGGTGCTGCTCCCTTCACTGTGTTTGAAGAGAGAGACAAAAACAAACGGCCCAATTCAGTTAGCCACAAAGAATGTTAACTATATGTTCATGATTAACTCAATTTTATCTGATAATCCATTAAAAATACACATCAGGTGTGACAGATGTCCATTGTGCAATATAGACAGTATAGTACATTTTATTATCGCAGTACAGTAGTTATTATACATAGTAGCTACTATACTATACTATCTATACTTTTGATCATGATTAGTTACAGGCATAGGACAATTAATTAGGTGAGAGAAATAAGATGATGATGTAAAAAACAAGTGACAAGGGGAAAGGTGGATGGAAAATAACTAATAACAGATAATGATGTGGTAACAATGAAAACTAACACAGCAGACTGTCTTCAGTAGTTTATGGACACAAAAGGATAGAGGGGTCTTTCTGGCGTGGGTTAAGAGGTATGACAGAAGCATATTGGAGGCAGATAGATGTTGTGACACAGGAGAGGGGAGTGGGCTGTCCTTCCAGGATAAGGACTCCACCAAGGTCACTCAGTCAGTCACTGCTGTGCTGCTGCTGCCCTCTGCTGGAGAGAACGTGTAACATTTAGTCACAATCACTGTGGTGACATTTCCAATAGATAGAGATCTAGAATCATCTTCCCCTCCCCCAATCCTAACCTTAACCTTTAGTGGGATTTAAAAAAAAAATCTGACCCAAGATCAGCATCTAGGGGCAACTTCACCCTAAACCCAGGCACACTCCACACTGTAATGTTATGGATACACACTGAAAACAATGTGGTTAGCTGGTCACAACGTGATTATACTGTTTTTCATGCAGCAAAACTAAAAAGACTAAGAAAGATTTGTATTATTAAAGAGTGACGTTTACAACACATAGCAATGTGGTGTTGTCTGTATCTTTGTTGAGAAATCAGCATCATCTGGTACAACAGACAGAGGAGACACCAACACTGACCTGTGTGGTCACCTGTAGAGCTAGTGAGCTGTAGACCACATTATCATCTGGTTCTGCTGCCTACAGAGGAGGAACAGGTAGAGAGGTGAACAGGGACATTTTGTCACAATGGAGAGTACAGTTTAAAACACAGTTCTCTGTGAAAGACAGTTGTAATCGTGATATGTGACATAAAGGTGATATATTATGCCTATAGGTATAATGGTGACATAACCATGACTATATTAACACTGAGGAAACAATCACCTACTGTTGTTTCTGATAACATAATACTAGCTGTGGCTAATCAACAGAGCAGCTTTACCTTGGCCTGTACTTTTAGTTGAGCCTTGTGCTGGGGGATGACAGTGCTGTATGTGACATCATCATTATCTTCAGGAAATGGGGCCTGCTGATAGAGAGAGACCCAGATAACAAAAACATATTGTTGTATTGTTATAGTGTACATTTATCTATTGCTTGTTCCAAGAAAGAAAATGAAACTGTAAATACAATTGTTTTCTAAAACAGATGCAAATTTGCCAAGGCTATGACGTTTTATGAGTAACATCCATAATGTTGTCTAAGACCAACGATGCATGTAGCCATATGTTGACCTTCTGTTCTGTCCTGAACTGATCAGGCATCACAGTGCTGTACATCACGTCATGGTGGCTCTCTGGCTTTGGACCCTGAGAAATGGACAGGACAGAAGGTAAACATATGGCGACATGCATAGTGTGTGGAAATCAACGGGAGAGGTTGTGTTTTCTCTAGCAGGAGGTAAGCTTGGCTTCTTATATGGTGTTGAGTAAAGCTTAAACCATGTATTTAGATTGTAGGTAGGTATTGTAGTTAGGTATTATAGGTAGTTTACTTAGGTAGTTATTGTAGGTTATTGTAGGTAATTATTGTAGGTAAGTATTGTATTCGGCGGACCCCAGCGAAGCACGAGGCTAGCTAACCCACTACTTGGACCAACAAAGCTAGCTAGCTAGCGGGTAGCTACTGGTAACTTTTAGCAACTGTGGTTAGTTGTTTCCAATGTTATTTCACGCTTAAGAGTACCTGTAATTGAGCCAGCTAGCTACCTACCATTCAGCTGTTTTTCTAACCTCATTATCCGAGGCATTAACGTTAGGTGGTTGGTAGCTGCTGTACTTAATTACAGCTACTGATTGCAGTCTGCCACCCAGACAGCTGGCGTCGGGTAAGTTTGGCTTTATACATAGCTTGGGCTTTGTCGAGTAAGGCTTAAACTATGTATTTAGATTGTAGTTAGGTATTATAGGTAGGCATCGTGGGCTGTATATTACTAGGTATTATAGGTAGGCATCGTGGGCTGTTGTGGGTAGTTGTTGTATGTAGTTATTGTAGGTGTCATGGGCCTCTCACTCCACCGGGTTACCACCTTAATTTTCTTCCACTCTGCTCACCACTCTCTCTACTCAGCCTAACTAGCTCCACCTGTCCCTGCTCTGCTCTGCTCTAATTACTCTGCCAGCTGCGCTGCATTACCCACTACCTCTCCCAGTATTTAAGGCCCTGTCTTTCAGCTCTCCGGTGTCAGATCGTCTGCAAAGCTCACACCCGGAACCTGTTTGCTCGCGCTTCTGGCTCACCCTGGTTTTGTGACCCCGGACCTGCCTGTTTTTTGGATACTCTTCTGCCTCAGGAGATCCAGACCTGCTTCTGCCATTACGACTCCTGACTACTCTTCAATCCCGGTAACTCTGACCAGCCTTCTGCCTTGCTACTACGTATTTTGGATTTCCCTTGAACTGTACTGCTGCCTGGTTTCATTCCGCCCTGTTGTGTCTGTGTCTCCCCCCCCCAGGACTTCTGGACCACCCACCACCGGCTTCATAGGACGCATCGCTGCCACTGGGGGGGGCACAGACCCAGCGCATTGGACGGGATCCCTGTTACCCCTGGAGCCTTCATTCACTCCCTACTTCCCTTTTCCCCTTAAGTTTAATAAACTTTCTGGTGTGACGCAATTGTGGTCCTCTGGTCGTCTGTCTGAACCGTGACAGTAGGTTACTTTTGTATTTGGCGGTGCGGCGGTGCCGGGTGTAGCACGAAGCTGGCTAGCTAACTCACCTCCTGGACTAGTTGGAGTAGCTATTAGCAACGGTAGCAACTAAATACAATATCCTTTTAGCCAGCTACATTCGTTCGCAGCGACGCCGTTTTTCAAACAAAGTCAACACAGCAGCCATTGCTAGCTAGCCAACACTACCAGCTAGCTGTACTGTGGTAGCTATATTTGTGCTAGCTAGCCAACGTTTAATTATTGCTGCGCTATGAAAGAACTAGACACGGACACGAATTATCTGTTTAGTGTGTTAACACACTATTGGTAGTTTGTTGTAACCAAGTATTGGTGCTAAACTGTGTGTTATTGGATGCTAGCATGCTAGTTAGCTATGGCGTCATAGTTAGCTAGCTGAATAAAGTAAGTTGGGTCTATTCCTTGAAACATTGAACCGCTGTAGTTTACAACAATTCTAATTTCTAAAGTGGAAGTTGGGAGAGTTTTATTCGGGTGGTTCAGTGAAACAATTATAGTTTCTGAGGTGGAAGTTGGGAGAGTTATATTTTTTTGGTAATGGAGGCCCTGCTCTCTCCTTTCCCAGATGTTTAGTTCATTTCATTCCGATCTCCTCTGCATTATTGTAGCCATCTGCTACAGCCTGTCAACTATGCCTCTGCCTATCCCTGTTCTCTCCTCTCCGCACAGGCTACCCAAACGCCTCACACCGCGTGGCTGCTGCCTCTCTAACCTGGTGGTCCCTGCACGCACCACACACCTGGAGTTCCAGGTCTCAGGCAGCCTCTGGAACTGCCGTTCTGCTGCCAACAAGGCTGACTTCATCCCAGCCTATGCTACCCTCCAGTCCCTCGACTTCCTGGCGCTGACGGAAACATGGATTACCACTGAAAACACTGCTACTCCTACTGCTCTCTCCTCGTCTGACCATGTGTTCTCGCATACCACGAGAGCATCTGGTCAGAGGGGTGGTGGCACAGGAATCCTCATCTCTCCCAAGTGGTCATTCTCAATTTTTCCCCTAACCCATCTGTCTATCTCCTCATTTGAATTCCACGCTGTCACAGTCACTAGCCCATTTAAGCTTAATATCCTTGTCATCTATCGCCCTCCAGGTTCCCTTGGAGAGTTCATCAATGAGCTTGACGCCTTGATAAGTTCCTTTCCTGAGGATGGCTCACCCTTCACAGTTTTGGGGGATTTCAACCTCCCTACGTCTACATTTGACTCATTTCTCTCTGCCTCCTTCTTTCCACTCCTCTCCTCTTTTGACCTCACCCTCTCACCGTCCCCCCCTACTCACAAGGCAGGCAATACGCTTGACTTTATCTTTACTAGATGTTGCTCTTCTACTAATCTCACTGCAACTCCCCTCCATGTCTCCGACCACTACTTTGTATCCTTTTCTCTCTCGCTCTCCTCCAACACTACTCACTCTGCCCCTACACAGATGGTAACGTGCCGCCGCAACCTTCGCTCTCTCTCTCCCACTACTCTCTCCTCTTCCATCCTATCATCTCTTCCCTCTGCTCAATCCTTCTCCCTCCTATCTCCTGATTCTGCCTCCTCAACCCTCCTCTCCTCCCTTTCTGCATCCTTTGACTCCCTGTGTCCCCTATCCTCCCGGCCGGCTCGGTCCTCCCCTCCAGCTCCGTGGCTTGATGACTCATTGCGAGCTCACAGAACAGAGTTCCGGGCAGCTGAGCGGAAATGGAAGAAAACTAAAATCCCTGCCGACCTGGCATCTTTTCACTCCCTCCTCTCTACATTTTCTTCATCTGTTTCTGCTGCTAAGGCCACTTTCTACCACTCTAAATTCCAAGCATCTGCCTCTAACCCTAGGAAGCTCTTTGCCACATTCTCCTCACTGCTGAATCCTCCCCCCCACCCCCCCCCCCCCTCCTCCCTCTCTGTGGATGACTTCGTAAACCACTTTGAAAAGAAGGTTGACGACATCCGATCCTCGTTTGTTAAGTCTAATGACATTGCTGGTCCTGCTCACACTGCCCTACCCTATGCTTTGACTTCTTTCTCCCCTCTCTCTCCAGATAAAATCTTGCGACTAGTGACTGCAGGCCGCCCAACAACCTGCCCGCTTGACCCCATCCCCTCCTTTCTTCTCCAGACCATCTCCGGTGACCTTCTCCCCTACCTCACCTCGCTGATCAACTCATCCTTGACCGCTGGCTATGTCCCTTCCGTCTTCAAGAGAGCGAGAGTTGCACCCCTTCTCAAAAAACCAACACTCGATCCCACTGATGTCAACAACTACAGACCAGTATCCCTTCTTTCTTTTCTTTCCAAAACTATTGAGCGTGCCGTCTTTAGCCAACTCTCTTGCTATCTCTCTCAGAATGACCTTCTTGATCCAAACCAGTCAGGTTTCAGGACTGGTCATTCAACTGAGACTGCTCTTCTCTGTGTCATGGAGGCTCTCCGCACTGCTAAAGCTAACTCTCTCTCCTCTGCTCTTGTCCTTCTAGACCTGTCTGCTGCCTTTGATACTGTGAACCATCAGATCCTCCTCTCCACCCTCTCCGAGCTGGGCATCTCCGGCGCGGCTCACTCCTGGATTGCGTCCTACCTGACCGGTCGCTCCTACCAAGTGGCGTGGCGAGAAGCTGTCTCCGCACCACGTGCTCTCACCACTGGTGTCCCCCAGGGCTCAGTTCTAGGCCCTCTCCTTTTCTCCCTATACACCAAGTCACTTGGCTCTGTCATATCCTCACATGGCCTCTCCTATCATTGCTACGCTGACGATACACAACTAATCTTCTCCTTTCCCCCTTCTGATAACCAGGTGGCGAATCGCATCTCTGCATGTCTGGCAGACATATCAGTATGGATGACGGATCACCACCTCAAGCTGAACCCTGGCAAGACGGAGCTGCTCTTCCTCCCGGGGAAGGACTGCCCGTTCCATGATCTCGCCATCACGGTTGACAACTCCGTTGTGTCCTCCTCCCAGAGTGCGAAGAGCCTTGGCGTGACCCTGGACAACACCCTGTCGTTCTCCGCTAACATCAAGGCGGTGACCCGATCCTGCAGGTTCATGCTCTACAACATTCGGAGAGTACGACCCTGCCTTACACAGGAAGCGGCACAGGTCCTAATCCAGGCACTTGTCATCTCCCGTCTGGATTACTGCAACTCGTTGTTGGCTGGGCTCCCTGCCTGTGCCATTAAACCCCTACAACTCATCCAGAATGCCGCAGCCCGTCTGGTGTTCAACCTTCCCAAGTTCTCTCACGTCACCCCCCTCCTCCGCACACTCCACTGGCTTCCAGTTGAAGCTCGCATCCGTTACAAGACCATGGTGCTTGCCTATGGAGCAGTGAGGGGAACGGCACCTCCGTACCTTCAGGCTCTGATCAGTCCCTACACCCAAACGAGGGCATTGCGATCATCCACCTCTGGCATGCTGGCTCCCCTTCCTCTGTGGAAGCATAGTTCCCGCTCAGCCCAGTCAAAACTGTTCGCTGCTCTGGCACCCCAATGGTGGAACAAGCTCCCTCACGACGCCAGGACAGCGGAGTCACTCACCACCTTCCGGAGACATTTTAAACCCCACCTCTTTAAGGAATACCTGGGATAGGATAAAGTAATCCTTCTACCCCCCCCCCCCCAAAAAAAAATAAATAAATAAAAAGAAATAAATATTGTAAAGTGGTTATCCCACTAGCTATAGGGTGAATGCACCAATTTGTAAGTCACTCTGAATAAGAGCGTCTGCTAAATGACGTAAATGTAAATGTAAATGCATAGGAATACAGAGTATAGGAACTTCAGATACTCAGCTCAACACTGCAGGGATTGAAAATCACAGTCTACTTGAATCACAGTCTACTTGAATCACAGTCTACTTGAACAGAGCAATACTCAATCATGAGGCATCAAAGCCAAAGGAACTGAATAATATTAAGAAATGCTATTGATGGAAGGAAAGTAGTGTTGAAACCTACCAAAAAACAATTAGGCAACAACAAATTCAATCCATTCTAGACAACTTCCTGGACAAAACGTTCCACTGTAATAGTGTAAACTTGGCAGTAGAAAACCTAAACAGTATATTTGACCTCTCAGCTTCCCTATCAAATCTAAAAATCTCTAATTGAAAACCAAAGAAAAGTAACAACAGTGATAAATGGTTTGATGAAGAATGCAAAAACATAAGAAAGAAATTGAGAAACCTATCCAACCAAAAACATAGAGACCCAGAAAACCTGAGCCTACGCCTTCACTATGGTAAATCACTAAAACAATACAGAAATACACTACGGAAAAATAAGGAGCAGCATGTCAGAAATCAGCTCAATGTAATTGAAGAATCCATAGACTCTAACCACTTCTGGGAAAATTGGAAAACACTAAACAAACAACAACACGAAGAGCTATCTATCCAAAACTGAGATGTGTGGGTAAACCACTTCTCCAATCTTTTTGGCCCTATAACAGAGAACAAACAGCAAAAAAATATACATTATCAAATGCAAATCTTAGAATCAACTATTAAAGAATACCAGAACCCACTGGATTCTCCAATTACATTGAATGAACTACAGGACAAAATACAAACCCTCCAACCCCAAAAGGCCTGAGGTGTTGATGGTATCCTCAATGAAATGATAAAATATACAGACCACAAATTTCAATTAGCTATACTTAAACTCTTTAACATCATCCTTAGTTCTGGCATCTTCCCCAATATTTGGAACCAAGGACTGATC
>NW_028160063.1:0-32500 GCF_964263955.1 Coregonus lavaretus
CAGAAACAGCCAGCCTAAAGAGCAGGTGGACACACACAGGCTGATGCTGACCCACACAGACACACACACACACACACACACACACACACACACACACACACACACACACACACACACACACACACACACACACACACACACACACACACACACACACACACACAGGCACACACACACACACACACAGACACACACACACACACACACACAGGCACACACACACACAGGCACACACACACACACACACACACACACACACACACACACACACACAGGCACACACACACAGGCACACACACACACACACACACACACACACACACACACAGGGGGATGCTGACCCACACAGACACACATACACACACACACACACACACACACACACACAGGCACACACACACAGGCACACACACACACACACACACACACACACACACACACACACACACACACACACACACACACACACACACACACACACACACACACACACAGGCACACACAGACACACACACACACACACACACACAGGCACACACACACACACACACACACACAGGCACACAGGCACACACACACACACACAGGCACACACACACACAGGCACACACACACACACACACACACAGGCACACGCACACACACACACACACACACACAGACACACACACACACACACACACACAGGCACACACACACACACAGAGACACACACACACACAGACACACACACACACACACACACACACGGCACACACACACATACACACAGACACACACACAGACACACACACACACACACACACACACACACACAGACACACACACACACACAGAGACACACACACACACACACACACAGACACACACACACACACACACAGGCACACACACACACACACAGACACACAGGCGGATGCTCACCCACACAGACATACCTCCTCCCTCCGAGCTAGGTTGTGAGGTAGGTGTCAACATCTGTCACAGGTTTCTGTGAACCGCTTTGTTCTCTGAACTCCTGTTTCTAGTTAGGTTGAACTCCTGTTTCTAGTTAGGCAGGTGTGGGTGTGTGTTAGTGTGTGGGTGTGTGTTAGTGTGTGTGTCTGTGTATCCCGCGACCGGGAGACCCATGGGGCGGCGCACAATTGGCCCAGCGTCGTCCATGGTAGGGGAGGGAATGGCCGGCAGGGATGTAGCTCAGTTGGTAGAGCATGGCGTTTGCAACGCCAGGGTTGTGGGTTCGATTCCCACGGGGGGCCAGTATGAAAAATAAAAATATAATGTATGCACTCACTAACTGTTAGTCGCTCTGGATAAGAGCGTCTGCTAAATGACTAAAATGTAAAATGTGTGTTGTGCTGCTGTGTTGTGTTGTGTGAATCAGATTGGCGTAGTCGACAGGCACCTGGGGAAAAGGGACATTAAACTAACATTTGGAGTCGACGGAGGCTCCAGGGTGGCAGGCAGGCAGCTCGACAGCTGTGGCCAGGGAGCAGGTGATGTCGGGGGGCAGAGAGAGGGCCCCACATCCCACTGACATCCACTGAGAGGAGGCCGACCAGACAGTCTTCATAAATTATCTTCCAACAATTTGCCTCTCTCCCCTACCCCCACTCTCTTCTTATTAACTACTTTTACAAATCAAACATCTGTCACGTTAGAATATACAAATTAATTATGCAGCTTCTCCCAATCAAGAATCGTATAACAAGTTTGTGAGCCGATCCTCGAGCCGTAAGGCTTCAGAGAGACAGAGAGGAACAGAGCGAACGGAGAGGGGTTTGATATTATCTTTTAATTTCTTTAAAATGAATCATCGCTTTACCGGGAGAATAAAAAAGAAATAAGTTTGATCAGCAATGTCATCATTTTCGTTTAGTATCATTTCAGCAAGGCCTGTCATATTCCCTGTTCAGACAGCTTTTACAAAGAGTATTTTCTGACCCATTTCTGGCTCAAACCGCTGAATACTATTATCTGGTCTGTAATACATTATAAACCTGCTAGACTGGGTCTGGTCTGGTCTGATCTGTATTACATTATAAACCTGCTAGACTGGGTCTGGTCTGGTCTGGTCTGATCTGTATTACATTATAAACCTGCTAGACTGGATCTGGTCTGGTCTGGTCTGTATTACATTATAAACTGGCTGGGTCTGTTTGAAGGTATAATGAAGGGGTGTTTTCGGAGTGTCATGTACCTTCCCCCTCTCTGTTTAATCATAACTTAATAATTATTACCAGAAGTTAAGTGAATTCCGTTTTCTTTCTCTTTCAAAGCCTTCTCCAAAACTCTGGAGTCTGTGACTTCCGGACTTCCCTGTTCAAGGACCCACATGTTCATTTTTGAATGTCCCAGCAAGTTTTCTCCTGCCTGGGAAAGGTGTGTCGAGGTGTTGGGGGTGATCTTTGGGGTTCACCAGCCCACTGACAGAAGACAGCTGTATGGCCCCGTCCCGCTGTCCTCCATCCCACCATGAGGTGCCCCAGGACCCCGCCCGTTCAGGGGTCACGACCTAGGAGGGGAGGCACCATTTGGTACCAGTTACTAAGCCACGGGGGGCCACCGCTGCTGCTACCCTCTCCTCTCTGCCCCCTTCAGTCAAGGTAGAGCTGCATAGACTGAACCCTGACACACACAGACAGGCAAACGCAGACACACACACACACACACAGGCAGAAGCTGACACACACACACACACACACACACACACACACACACACACACACACACACACACAGGGCTGGCTGGCAGAGCGGCTTCCTATCATCTGCAGCGGTGAAGGGCCTGATGACCTTGAGATGGCTCCTCCCACACGCTGTGACTGCATACTGTTTACTGCAAGATGGATAGAGAACAGCTGCACACACACACACACACACACACACACACACACACACACACACACACACACACACACACACACACACACGCACACACACACAGAGGACTGGATGAATGAAGGAGACAGACCATACTACAGGAGAGATGGAGCAAAGAGCTGAGGGAGGGAGGGTACACTACCCTGCACAGACCTGTTCACTGTAGGACGGACGTATGGCGGGAGCTTTTACCAGAGACACGGTCTAAACAGCCATGATGACGCCCCCAAGTCTCGTAGACAAAAAGGCAACTTTGTTAAATCCATCCTACAAAAAAAAGACATAGCCTCATCTTCCCAGTGGTGTTGTGTTAACAGTTAATGAGTGGTAAAGCCTGCAGAATGTGTTATGACTTATAACACATGTGGTGTGATGCCAGCTGGGGTAATGGAGGGATAATGCTGGGTTCATTCACTCCCACACACACACTTTACAGTGGCCCTTTTTATGACAAAATTAATTGATTCACACATACATTAAAAGACAAATGAATTGGAATGAAATGCTAGTTGGACGCGGCGGTGGCTTCTGATCTGCCATGAACAGCTGTGGCGGTAAAAAGACTGAGGGTGCTTCCCAAATGGAGCCCTATTCCCCATAGGGGTTCTGGTCAAAAGAAGTGCACTACGTGGGAGGGAATAGGGGTGCGATTTGGGACGCAGACTGAGGTGACATTATTCACGTCTGTTAATGGCTGGTTGAAGCACAATAAATAAACAACTCTGAACCAACCTGGTGATTTTACCACTACATCCTCTCCTCCTCCCTAGTGAATGACTCTTTACTAACAATTTCCATATGTGGTGTTTCTACTGCTGGGTAGTTTTTACCTCTGCTGGGTAGTTTTTACCTCTGCTGGGTAGTTTTTACCTCTGCTGGTTAGTTTTTACCTCTGCTGGGTAGTTTTTACCACTGCTGGGTAGTTTTTACCACTGCTGGGTAGTTTTTACCACTGCTGGGTAGTTTTTACCACTGCTGGTTAGTTTTTACCTCTGCTGGGTAGTTTTTACCACTGCTGGTTAGTTTTTACCACTGCTGGGTAGTTTTTACCTCTGCTGGGTAGTTTTTACCTCTGCTGGGTAGTTTTTACCTCTGCTGGGTAGTTTTTACCTCTGCTGGTTAGTTTTTACCACTGCTGGTTAGTTTTTACCACTGCTGGTTAGTTTTTACCACTGCTGGGTAGTTTTTACCTCTGCTGGTTAGTTTTTACCTCTGCTGGGTAGTTTTTACCTCTGCTGGGTAGTTTTTACCACTGCTGGTTAGTTTTTACCACTGCTGGTTAGTTTTTACTGCTGCTGGTTAGTTTTTACCACTGCTGGTTAGTTTTTACTGCTGCTGGGTAGTTTTTACTGCTGCTGGGTAGTTTTTACTGCTGCTGGTTAGTTTTTACCACTGCTGGTTAGTTTCTACCTCTGCTGGGTAGTTTTTACTGCTGCTGGGTAGTTTTTACTGCTGCTGGTTTTCTGTGAGCTGTTGTAGCGGGTGATTTGGACGGAGTCAGGCGCAGGAGGTGTAAATCCCAGAATAATGGTTTATTCGGCCAATACAGCCGTTCCGCAGCAATGCGTAAAACAACTACAGTGCGACTTAAAAGGCGCACTGGAGAAAACAAAACACACTGGTGAACATCGACAACTCCACATAGAAACAATCGCACACAAATACATGGGGGGCAGAGGGAATAATTATACAGAGACTGATACGGGGATATGAACCAGGTGTGTGTGAAAAACAAGACAAAACAAATGGAATGATGAAAAGAGGAGCGGCAGTGGCTTGAAGGCCGGTGACGACGAACGCCGAAGCCTGCCCGAACAAGGAGAGGAGGCAGCTTCGGAGGAAGTCGTGACAGCTGTTTTGGTTGTGTTTTCATGTTATCGTTGCAAATAAAAAATGTCTCTCAATTGACTTACCTAGCTTTATTTGATTAAACGAATAAATATTACAAATGACTGTGGGACTCTCAAGGTGTTGTTACAGGTCATTCACATAGTGATATTATCCTGCTTGACTACATGATGCTCCTTTATGAATTAATTATTAGTCATTTGTAGAGTAACGATGCATACGGTGATTAAATCTTCAAATCAAATCAAATTTTATTAGTCACTATTTGTCATTATTTGCTCAAATGATGTATAAACATTGGAATTATTTGTAAATTAAAAATCATTTGCGGATTCACTACTGGCAGATGTCATTGGTGGGCGCTACTACTGCAGGAGTGGTGAATTTCCCCCATAACACGTCAAACGCTTTTATCACGTTTCAGCAGAAGACCCAGATGCAGACAGTGTCGAAGTAACAAAAGTTTATTACAAAAACAGGGGGGCAGGCAAACGACAGGTCAAGGGCAGGCAGAGGTCAGAGAATCCAGATCAGAGTCCAAAAGGTACAGAACGGCAGGCAGTTTCAGGGTCAGGGCAGGCAGAGGTCAGTAATCCAGGGTGGTGTGACAAGGTAAAGAATGGCAGGCAGTCTCCGGGTTTCCACTCCTATCAGCTAAAAACAAGAAGATGCGGCTCCAGTGGGCACGTGATCACCAACGCTGGACAATAGAGGAGTGGAAAAACATCGCCTGGTCCGACGAATTCCAGTTCCTGTTGTGTCATGCTGATGGCAGAGTCAGGATCTGGCATGAGCAGTATGAGTCCATGGCCCCATCCTGCCTGGTATCAACGATACAGGCTGGTGGCGGTGGTGTAATGGTGTGGGGAATGTTTTCCTGGCACACATTAGGTCCCTTGATACCAATTGAGCAATATTTCAATGCCCCGAAGAATTCATGCTGTTCTGGAGGCAAAGGGGGGGTCCGACCCGGTAATAGATGGATGTACCTAATAAACTGGCCACTGAGTGAATATTGTAAGGGTTAGGGCTAGGGTTAAGATTAGGGTAAAGACTAGGGGTAGTTGATAGTTAATTCAACAATTTGTTGATAGTAATTTGAACATATTTAAATCTTCTGTAAGAGGACTCTCCAAATAAAGCGTTTAGTCTATGTCAAATTAAGTCAAAGATGGCAGCATGGTTCTCGGCTCACTAGACGTAATTACCATCTTGGAATGAGCTTAAGCAGCTTCAGCATCAAAACCAGTTCAACATCCTTCCGCTGCTCTCTGTCACTTGGTTAAACTCACGTCAGGAGATGCTTATTGTGTTGTTACATGGCTCTGCCACCACCCTCTTCTCTCCGCCAACCTCCTAAGTAAACATAGGACAGAGCATGAGACAAAATGGCCACCATCAGAGCCGTGAGCAGGAAGAGCTTCAGTTAATTTACCCCTGAGAGGAGAGGGCCTCTCTTGAGGGTTCTGACTACATGATATAAACAAGTGTCCGGAGTCGGGTGCCATGACTAAATTATTAACTGTGTATTTCGTAACGTTAGTGACAATATGTTAACATGTTGTTTTTCCTCCTTCCCCCCGTCGCCAACAGATGGGTCCCTTTACTTTATTTTCCACATCAAGTAGGATTATTTATTTGTGCCAAAAGCCACCTGCCGTTCCCTGGTCTCTGGTCTAGTTATTTATGTTGGTAACACACAGCGGGACGTGCTATCTGTTGGATGGTGTCTCAATAAAGGAAGGCGCATCAACATATTGACATCATGTTCAAGGGGAAAATGTATCATCGCGGAAGGAAGGCGGCATTTGGAGGAGAGGGAGGAGGTGGTGGAGCATTGTAGCTAGGCTGCGTGCCAACACCTCTGAAATGGACCTCTTTTGTCTTCGTAAGCACTGAGTTCTCTCTCTCTCTTTTTTTTGTATCTCTCTCTCTCTCTCTCTCTCTCTCTCTCTCTCTCTCTCTCTCTCTCTCTCTCTCTCTCTCTCTCTCTCTCTCTCTCTCTCTATCTCTCTCCCTCCTACACTAGGGTATTCAGAAGCATGTCATGATAATTAGGTAATAGCCTATTAAAAAGTCAAATAAGAGAGAATACATTAACATTGAGACGGCAGACCAGAACCAGAGAAGGACAGAACCAGATGATTCTCAATTAGAGAAGGACAGAACCAGATGATTCTTAGACCAGAACCGGAGAAGGATAGACAAAAAGTCCCTACTGATGCTCTTGGTTAGATATGAGTCCAAAAACAAAAGAAGCTAATGATAGATCATTGAGGCTTTGCTTTGGTGCATGGTAACCAATGCTAGATCATTGAGACTTTGCTTTGGTGCATGGTAGCTAATGCTAGATCATTGAGACTTTGCTTTGGTGCGTGTTACATCAGAGCTCTCAGTCATTTTCTTCAGATCAGAATGAAAAAATGTCACAAATAAAAGTACCAATTAAGTTGAGTATTCATGTAATTTCAAAGCATGATGTCCTCGGGATAGGTCAGTTAGAATCAGAATGCCCCAGTGTTCTAGAATGTAGAACAATTACACATACTCAATACTCTAATCCCTGTTGGTTTAAAACATGAATACAGTGTAATTACTGATTCACATATAGCTTTAACCTCCCTTTTCTTTTACCAAAGTGACTGAAAATGGGTCCAAAAATATGCCATTTATGATGGGTGTTCTATAATAATTACAGCCGTCAGTGTTAGGAAGATAAGCGTTTTCCATCCTTTCTAGACCAAATATTCTAATGCGAAAGCCAGAGGATTAAAGCGTTGAGTGCAGTAAGCCAACACTGCTAGGAATACCCAGCCAGGCACTCCCAATACGAGAGCAGATTGAAATAAAAGCCTTTATCTACCCATTTAAGAACATATACGGGGCTCTGGCGCCCAAACCACAGGAGAAAGCCAAAGCCATTGTAGGCCTCAGCCAGACAATGCACTGAACATAAACCTATAATAGCCTTTAGGATTAAGAATATGCTGGCTGCCTTTAATTACATATTGCTTGTGAGGGGTTTACCTTCCTGGGCCGACCGAGAGGCTGAGAGCTCACTGTGGCTGCCACTGCACTTATACAGGAAAGACTGGGGACAGACGGCACAGACAAATTAACAGAAGGATTTCGTTTTTAATCTCAACTAGTGAAAGTTAGTTGTGTTTTTATTTAATGGTTGGGCCTAGCCAGATTCGCTGCATAAATATGTCTGTATGCCCTTGTACTGTATGTGTTAGACCTACTGGTAGATATGTAACTTTTTAAAGGAGGTTAATATGACTTAACTCTTGTAATGATTTATTGACTTGCTTGTTTTTGAGATTATGTGTTTATCGATGGTAATGATGCTAATGCTATGCTAATGAAAATGATGGTAAACTTGGGTGTGGGATGATAATACTAACTGTGGGAAGCTACTGCTAACTGTAGCATGCTAACTGTGGGAGGCTAATGCTAACTGTGGGATGCTAATTGTCGGCGGCTAATGCTAACTGTGGGATGCTAACTGTGGGATGCTAAATGTGGGATGCTAATGCTAACTGTGGGATGCTAACTGTGGTATACTAACTGTGGAATCAAACTCAGTGTACGAATGAGGTGATTAGGATGTCCCTGCTATGCCATTTATGAAGGATTAGCCTCCCACTAGCCAAGAGGAGATCACTGATCAGCCTCCCACCAGCCCAGAGGGTCAGTGATCAGCCTCCCACCAGCCCAGAGGGTCAGTGATCAGCCTCCCACCAGCCCAGAGGGTCAGTGATCAGCCTCCCACCAGCCCAGAGGGTCAGTGATCAGCCTCCCACCAGCCCAGAGGGTCAGTGATCAGCCTCCCACCAGCCCAGAGGGTCAGTGATCAGCCTCCCACCAGCCCAGAGGCTCAGTGATCAGCCTCCCACCAGCCCAGAGGCTCAGTGATCAGCCTCCCACCAGCCCAGAGGCTCAGTGATCAGCCTCCCACCAGCCCAGAGGGTCAGTGATCAGCCTCCCACCAGCCCAGAGGGTCAGTGATCAGCCTCCCACCAGCCCAGAGGGTCAGTGATCAGCCTCCCACCAGCCCAGAGGAGATCGCCTCGCTGTGACGCCATGGGGCCCAACTTCGAAGCACATCACGTCTTAATTAACTTCCTGCCTCTCTCCATGGTCTCTCTCTCTCTCTCTGTGCTCCTTTGGCTAAGGACACACTGGGATCAAAATAATCTTTAAACTATCATTTTGACCTCATCTACTAATAGGTTCCCTTCTTTGTGAGGCATTGGAAAACCTCCCTGGTCTTTGTTGTTGAATCTGTGTTTGAAATTCACTGCTCGACTGAGGGACCTTACAGATAATTGTATGTGTGGGGTACAGAGATGAGGTAGTCATTCAAAAATCATGTTAAACACTATTATTGCACACAAAGTCCATGCAATTTATTATGTGACTTGTTAAGTAATTTTTTACTACTGAACTTATTTAGGCTTGCCATAACAAAGGGGTTGAATACTTATTGACTCAAGATATTTCAGCTTTTAATTTTTAATCAATAAAAACAACTAAAAACATCATTCCACTTTGACATTATGGGGTATTGTGTGTAGGCCAGTGACAAAAAAAAATCTCAATTGAATCCATTTTAAATTCAGGCTGTAACACAACAAAATGTGGAAAAGGTCAAGGGGCGTGAATACTCTCTGAAGAGGAGAAGCTTCATAAAATTCTTACAAATACCTTCGGATCCTTGGAGAGTTCCCTGAACCTGAGGAGAAACACCCCACTATGCCCAGGAGCCAAGAAGCCATTCCAGCTTTTAGCCCAAGATGTAATAGATGTCATAATTTATCATGTAAACCCAAAACTGTTTCTTAATTAAGTGCATGCGTTAATAAAAAAAGAAAAAAAGATCCCTGTAAGTACTTTGCTATGCTAATTGCAATATTCCCCACATTAGTTATCGGCTAGTGCCCTTGGCTATTTGCTGCTGTGAGGGCGGATCTTTTCTTTCCTCAGTTCTTAAAGTTAATTAACTCGTCCAGCCTCAACAACGTAGAGGAAAAGTTTTTCTAAATGTGGCAGCTTAGCAGTAGACTTCCGATTCTGTCTTCTGATCTGACGTCAGCCGTTTCAATGAGTCTGTCTGTCTGATATACCGTGTGTCATAGGACAGATTTAGACTTTGTTTTCCAATGCTGTGTCACAGGGCAAGGACAATAAACAGTTTAGAACACACAACAAACTAAGATAGATGATGACAAATCTCTGCAGCCTGGACTTTTTCCACATTTTTTACGTTACAGCCTTATTCTAAAATTGATTAAAATTGTGTTTTTTTTCACTTATCAATCTACACACAATACCCCATAATGACTAAGCAAAAACAGGTTTTTAGAAATGTTTGCAAATGTATTAAACATAAAAAAATGGAAATATCACATTTACATAAGTATTCAGACTCTTTACTCAGTACTTTGTTGAAGCACCTTTGGCAGTGATTACAGCCTCAAGTCTTCTTGGGTATGACGCTACAAGCTTGGCACACCTGTATTTGGGGAGTTTCTCCCATTCTTCTCTGCAGATCCTCTCAAGCTCTGTCAGGTTGGATGGGGAGCGTCGCTGCACAGCTATTTTCAGGTCTCTCCAGAGATGTTAGATCGGGTTCAAGTCCGGCCTCTGGCTGGGCCACTCAAGGACATTCAGAGACTTGTCCCGAAGCCACTCCTGCATTGTCTTGGCTGTGTGCTTAGGGCCGTTGTCCTGTTGGAAGGTGAACCTTCGCCCCAGTCTGAGGTCCTGAGCGCTCTGGAGCAGGTTTTCATCAAGGATCTTTCTGTACTTTGCTCCGTTCATCTTTCCCTCGATCCTGACTAGTCTCCCTGTCCCTGCCGCTGAAAAACATCCACACAGCATGATGCTGCCACAACCGTGCTTCACCGTAGAGATGGTGCCAGGTTTCCTCCAGACCAGAGAATCTTGTTTCTCATGGTCTGAGAGTCCTTTAGGTGCCTTTTGGCAAACTCCATGCGGGCTGTCATGTGCCTTTTACTGAGGAGTGGCTTCCGTCTGGCCACTCTACCATAAAGGCCTGATTGGTGGAGTGCTGCCGAGATGGTTGTCCTTCTGGAAGGTTCTCCCATCTTCACAGAGGAACTCAGGAGCTCTGTCAGAGTGACCGTTGGGTTCTTGGTCATGTCCCTGACCAAGGCCCTTCTCCCCCGATTGCTCAGTTTGGCCGGGCGGCCAGCTCTAGGAAGAGGCTTGGTGGTTCCAAACTTCTTCCAATTAAGAATGATGGAGGCCACTGTGTTCTTGGGGACCTTCAATGCTGCAGAAATGTTTTGGTACCCTTCCCCAGATCTGTGCCTCGACACAATCCTGTCTCAGCGCTCTACGGACAATTCCTTCAACCTCATGTCTTGGTTTTTGGTCTGACATGCACTGTCAACTGTGGAACCTTATATAGACAGGTGTGTGCCTTTCCAAATCATGTCCAATCAATTGAATTTAATACAGGTGGACTCCAATCAAGTTGTAGAAACATCTCAAGGATGATCAATGTAAACAGGATGCACCTCAGCTCAAATTTGAGTCTCATAGCAAAGTGTCTGGATACTTATGCAAAAAATATATTTCTGTTTTTGATTTATAATACATTTGCCTACATTTCTAAAAACCTGGTTTCGCTTTGTTATTATGTGTGACGAGTACTGAGGATACGAAGAGTCAGGACGCAGATGCAGGAATTAACAAGGTAAAGGTTTACTTAACAATGAGAAAGAAAATAACAAGGAGAGAGTAAACGACACAACGCTAACAATTACACACAACATCATCCAGAGCAGTCCAGAGCTATACAGTGGTGGTGATGAGATGATGAGGTGCAGGTGCACTGGAGGTGATTAGGGTGCGTTGGGTTTCCATTCCTGTGTTGTCGAGGTTGTGCGCTCAGACCGGTGGCTCAGTAGACCGGCGAATCAGAGCGCCAGATGGGAGCAACGGGAGGAGACGTGACATTATGGGGTATTATGTGTAGATTGATGAGGATTTGTATTGATTTAATCCATTTTAGAATAAGGCTGTAATGTAACAAAATGTGGAAAAAGTCAAGGGGTCTGAATACTTTCTGAATGCACTGTGTGAAGAGATGGCGCCGACGAAGATGGCGGCCTCGCGACTAGCTCTTAGGAAACTTGGCAGTATTTCGTTTATTTATGTATTACTTTTTACATTATTAGCTCAGAAAGTGTTTTGCATCATTACATACAGACTATTGGATATCAGAGCGGCGGTAACTCACCAGCATTACGACCGGGAATACGACTTTCCCGAAGCAGATCCTTTGTTTGCTCTCCCCAGGGCAACTGAACTGATTCCAGCGGCTGACCCAAAACATCGCCGGCGGAGGAGAGGCACTCGGAGCGGCCTTCTGGTCCGCACACCACCCACCACTTCCATGTATTCTACTCGCTAATCTTCAATCTTTGGATAACAAAGTCGATGAACTACGGGCAAGGATTTATTTCCAGAGAGACATCAAGGCCTGTAACATACTCTGTTTCACGGAAACATGGCTCTCTGGGGATATTCTGTCGGAATCGGTCCAGCCAGATGGGTTCTCAGTTCATCGCGCAGACAGGAATAAATATCTCTCCGGGAAGCAGAAGGGCGGAGGTGTGTATTTCATGATTAACGACTCATGGTGTAATTGTAGTAATATAGAGGAACTCGAGTCCTTCTGTTCACCCGACCTAGAATACCTCACAATCAAATGCCGACCGTATTATCTCCCAAGAGAATTATCTTTGGTTATAGTCACGGCCGTGTATATCCCCCCTCAAGCCGATACCACGACGGCCCTCAAAGAACTTCACTGGACTTTATGCAAACTGGAAACCACATATCCTGAGGCTGCATTTATTGTAGCGGGGGATTTTAACAAAGTAAAATTGAGGACTAGGCTGCCGAAGTTCTATCAACATATCAACTGTTGTACTCGCGGCGCTAAAATCCTCGACCATTGATATTCAAACTTCTTTGATGGTTATAAGGCCCTCCCCCGCCCTCCTTTCGGCAAATCTGACCACGACTCGATTTTGCTTCTCCCTTCCTATAGGCAGAAACTCAAACAGGAAGTACCCATGCTAAGGACTAGTCAACACTGGTCTGACCAATCGGAATCCACGCTTCAAGATTGTTTTCAATCACGCGGACTGGGATATGTTCCGGCTAGCTTCCGAAAATAATTTGGACATATACGCTGAAACAGTGACAGAGTTTATCAGGAAGTGTATAGGTGATGTTGTGCCCACTGTGACTATTAAAACCTACCCTAACAAGAAACCGTGGATAGACGGCAGCATTCGCGCAAATCTGAAAGCGTGAACCACCGCATTCAACCATGGCAAGGTGACTGGGAATATGGCAGAATACAAACAGTGTAGCTACTCACTCCGCAAGGCAATTAAACTGGTAAAACATCAGTATAGAGATAAAGTGGAGTCGCAATTCAACGGCTCAGACACGAGACGTATGTGGCAGGGTCTACAGACAATCACGGACTACAAAAAGAAAACCAGCCACGTCGCCGATACCGACGTCTCGCTTCCAGACAAGCTAAACACCTTCTTCGCCCGCTTTGAAGATAACACAGTGCCACTGATGAGGCCCACTACCAAGGACTGTGGCCTCTCCTTCTCCATGGCCGATGTGGTTAAGACATTTAAGCATGTTAATCCCCGCAAGGCTGCCGGCCCAGACGGCATCCCTAGCCGCATCCTCAGAGCATGTGCAGACCAGCTGGCTGGTGTGTTCATGGACATATTCAATCTCTCCCTTTCCCAGTCTGCTGTTCCCACATGCTTCAAGATGGCCACCATTGTTCCTGTACCCAAGAAAGTAAAGGTAACTGAACTAAATGACTATCGCCCTGTAGCACTCACCTCTGTCATCATGAAGTGCTTTGAGAGACTAGTCAAGGATCATATCACCTCTACCTTACCTGTCACCCTAGACCCACTTCAATTTGCCCCCTCCTGTACTCCCTGTTCACCCATGACTGCGTGGTCAAGCATTCCTCCAACTCAATCATCAAGTTTGCAGACGACACAACAGTAGTAGGCTTGATTACCAACAATGACGAGACCGCCTACAGGGAGGAGGTGAGGGCTCTGGGAGTGTGGTGCCAGGAAAAGAACCTCTCACTCAACATCAACAAAACAAAGGAGATGATCGTGGACTTCAGGAAACTACAGAGGGTGCACCCCCCTATCCACATCGACGGGACCGCAGTGGAGAAGGTGGAAAGCTTCAAGTTCCTTGGCGTACACATCACCGACAAACTGAAATGGTCCACCCACGCAGACAGTGTGGTGAAGAAGGCACAACAAAGCCTCTTCATCTTCAGGAGGCTGAATAAATTTGGCTTATCACCTAAAACCCTCACAAACTTTTACAGATGCATAATTAAGAGCATCCTGTCGGGCTGTATCACCACTTCGTACGGCAACTGCAGCGCCCACAACCGCAAGGCTCTCCAGAGGGTGGTGCAGTCTGCACAACGCATTACCGGGGGCAAACTACCCGCCCTCCAGGACACCTAAAGCACCCGATGTCACAGGAAGGCCAAAAAGATAATTTATCTCAAGGCCATCAGACTGTTAAATAGCCATCACTAGCACATTATAGGCTGCTGCTGCCTATTGAAATCACTGGCCACTTTAAGAAATGGAACACTAGTCACTTTAATAATGTTTACATATCTTGCACTACTCATCTCATATGTAGAGTGGGGAAAAAAAGTATTTAGTCATCCACCAATTGTGCAAGTTCTCCCACTTAAAAATATGAGAGAGGCCTGTAATTCAACTATGACAGACAAAATGAGGAAAAAAAATCCAGAAAATCACATTGTAGGATTTTTAATGAATTTATTTGCAAATTATGGTGGAAAATAAGTATTTGGTCAATAACAAAAGTTTCTCAATACTTTGTTATATACCCTTTGTTGGCAATGACACAGGTCAAACTTTTTCTGTAAGTCTTCACTAGGCTTTCACACACTGTTGCTGGTATTTTGGCCCATTCCTCCATGCAGATCTCCTCTAGAGCAGTGATGTTTTGGGGCTGTCGCTGGGCAACACGGACTTTCAACTCCCTCCAAAGATTTTCTATGAGATTGAGATCTGGAGACTGGCTAGGCCACTCCAGGACCTTGAAATGCTTCTTACGAAGCCACTCCTTCGTTGCCCGGGTGGTGTGTTTGGGATCATTGTCATGCTGAAAGACCCAGCCACGTTTCATCTTCAATGCCCTTGCTGATGGAAGGAGGTTTTCACTCAAAATCTCACGATACATGGCCCCATTCATTCTTTCCTTTACACGGATCAGTCGTCCTGGTCCCTTTGCAGAAAAACAGCCCCAAAGCATGATGTTTCCACCCCCATGCTTCACAGTAGGTATGGTGTTCTTTGGATGCAACTCAGCATTCTTTGTCCTCCAAACACGACGAGTTCTATTTTGGTTTCATCTGACCATATGACATTCTCCCAATCCTCTTCTGGATCATCCAAATGCACTCTAGCAAACTTCAGACGGGCCTGGACATGTACTGGCTTAAGCAGGGGGACACGTCTGGCACTGCAGGATTTGAGTCCCTGGCGGCGTAGTGTGTTACTGATGGTAGGCTTTGTTACTTTGGTCCCAGCTCTCTGCAGGTCATTCACTAGGTCCCCCCGTGTGGTTCTGGGATTTTTGCTCACCGTTCTTGTGATCATTTTGACCCCACAGGGTGAGATCTTGCATGGAGCCCCAGATCGAGGGAGATTATCAGTGGCCTTGTATGTCTTCCATTTCCTAATAATTGCTCCCACAGTTGATTTCTTCAAACCAAGCTGCTTACCTATTGCAGATTCAGTCTTCCCAGCCTGGTGCAGGTCTACAATTTTGTTTCTGGTGTCCTTTGACAGCTCTTTGGTCTTGGCCATAGTGGAGTTTGGAGTGTGACTGTTTGAGGTTGTGGACAGGTGTCTTTTATACTGATAACAAGTTCAAACAGGTGCCATTAATACAGGTAACGAGTGGAGGACAGAGGAGCCTCTTAAAGAAGAAGTTACAGGTCTGTGAGAGCCAGAAATCTTGCTTGTTTGTAGGTGACCAAATACTTATTTTCCACCATAATTTGTAAATAAATTCATAAAAAATCCTACCATGTGATTTTCTGGATTTGTTTTCTCAACTTGTCTGTCATAGTTGACGTGTACCTATGATGAAAATTACAGGCCTCTCTCATCTTTTTAAGTGGGAGAACTTGCACAATTGGTGGCTGACTAAATACTTTTTTCCCCCACTGTATATACTGCATTCTATTCTATAATATTATTCTGTATCTTAGTCCATGCCGCACTGTCATTGCTTGTCCATATATGTATATATTCTTAAATCGCATTCCTTATTTTTTTTTGTGTATTGGGTATATGTTGTGAAATTGTTAGATATTACTGCACTGTCGGAGCTAGAAGCACAAGCATTTCGCTACACCCGCTATAACATCTGCTAAACACATGTATGTGACAAATAAAATTTGATTTGATTTTATATATATATATATACAGTTGAAGTCGGAAGTTTACATAAACCTTAGTCAAATACATTTAAACTCAGTTTTTCACAATTCCTGACATTTAATCCTAGTAAAAATTCCCTGTCTTAGGTCAGTTAGGATCAACACTTTATTTTAAGAATGTGAAATGTCAGAATAATAGTAGAGAGAGTGATTTATTTCAGCTTTTATTTATTTCATCACATTCCCAGTGGGTCATAAGTTTACATACACTCAATTAGTATTTGGTAGCATTGTCTTTAAATTGTTTAACTTGGGTCAAACATTTTAGGTAGCCTTCCACAAGCTTCCCACAATAAGTTGGGTGAATTTTGGCCCATTCCTCCTGACAGAGCTGGTGTAACTGAGTCAGGTTTATAGACCTTCTTGCTCGCACACGCTTTCTGAGTTCTGCCCACACATTTTCTATAGGATTGAGGTCAGGGCTTTGTGATGGCCACTCCAATACTTTGACTTTGTTGTCCTTAAGCCATTTTGCCACAACTTTGGAAGTATGCTTGGGGTCATTGTCCATTTGGAAGACCCATTTGCGACCAAGCTTTAACTTCCTGACTGATGTCTTGAGATGTTGCTTCAATATATCCACATCATTTTCCTTCCTCATGATGCCTTCTATTTTGTGAAGTGCACCAGTCCCTTCTGCAGCAAAGCATCCCCACAGCATGGTGCTGCCACCCCCGTGCTTCACGGTTGGGATGGTGTTCTTCGGCTTGAAGCCACCCCCCACACATTTTCCTCCAAACATAACGATGGTCATTATGGCCAGACAGTTCTATTTTGTTTCATCAGACCAGAGGACATTTCTCCAAAAAGTACGATCTTTGTCCCCATGTGCAGTTGCAAACCGTAGTCTGGCTTTTTTATGGCAGTTTTGCAGCAGTGGCTTCTTCCTTGCTGAGCGGCCTTTCAGGTTATGTCGACATAGGACTCATTTTACTGTGGATATAGATACTTTTGTACCTGTGTCCTCCAGCATATTCACAAGGTCCTTTGCTGTTGTTCTGGGATTGATTTGCACTTTTCGCATCAAAGTACGTTCATCTCTAGGAGACAGAACGCGTCTCCTTCCTGAGCGGTTTGACGGTTGCGTGGTCCCATGGTGTTTATACTTGCGTACAATTGTTTGTACAGATTAACTTGGTACCTTCAGGTGTTTGGAAATTGCTCCCAAGGATGAACCAGACTTGTGGAGGTCTACAATTGTTTTTCTGAGGTCTTGGCTGATTTCTTTTGATTTTCCCATGATGTCAAGCAAAGAGGCACTGAGTTTGAAGGTAGGCCTTGTACTACATCCACAGGTACACCTCCAACTGACTCAAATGATGTCAATTAGCCTATCAGAAGCTTCTAAAGCCATGACATCATTTTCTGGAATTTTCCAAGCTGTTTAAATGCACAGTCAACTTAGTGTATGTAAACTTCTGACCCACTGGAATTGTGATAAAGTGAATTATAAGTGAAATAATCTGTCTGTAAACAATTGTTGGAAACATTTCTTGTGTCATGCACAAAGTAGATGTCTTAACCGACTTGCCAAAACTATAGTTTGTTAACAAGAAATGTGTGGAGTGGTTGAAAAACGAGTTTTAATGACTCCAACCTAAGTGTATGTAAACTTCCGATTTCAACTGTATATATACAGACACATTACTATGGTGTAACAGTGTAGTTCCTGTACAGCTTCCACATCAGGTACACGATCACCAACTGAGCTATTTGACTAGCTAATAAGATCCGGGTTGAATCTTGATGACAGTATTAAGGACTCCGTATCGGGAGTGGCAGCCACATATTGTTGAACAGGATTAATCTGTTAGCAACATGCTAATGACCTCCACACACATACACACACACACACACACACACACACACACAGACAAACAAAACCATGCACACACTAATGACCTCCACTACCTCCCTAACTGACTGCTGGAGGTGGTTAAGACCCGGCCATGACTTTTCATTTTAATATAATAATAATAATAATATGCCATTTAGCAGACGCTTTTATCCAAAGCGACTTACAGTCATGCGTGCATACATTTTTGTGTATGGGTGGTCCCGGGTATCGAAACCCACTACCCTGGCGTTACAAGCGCCGTGCTCTACCAGCTGAATGGCTTCTACATTCTCTCATTCAGTGTGGAGATAAGCATGTGTAAATCATGCTTGAAGTTAATTAATTTGTGTGGGACTCAAGTATAAATATTGCCCTTTTTAGAAGTGAGCATTATTCAGCCGTGACACTGTATCTGCTGTGTGATTCACTAGTGAGAAGGTCAATATACCCACTCTGGACATGAAGATTGTCCAGTTAATGTTTAAAGACGTATAGTATGGTTGAAATGTATGACTGTTTCACTACAGAGCAGCAATCTGAATATGATTAATTCTGCATAAAATTATCTTGATCTATTCTATTCTATTCTAAAATGTGTATAATTGAGCCCCCTTAGTTTCAATGGGCAGGACACCTGTTATCCCGACATGCTGAAGATGGATTTGATATTTGTAAAAGCCAAACAAAACACAAGGACATTAACACAAATTCAATCTTTTTAACAACCAACCCCAATCCTTTGAGTTGTCATGGCATTTGGCTTAATGGGAAAACTTAGCAAAGGCAAGCAGCGGACCGACCGCCTAGCGTCATAAACGTAGCATGATGTAATTCCACCCATATGAAGAAACTCACAAAAAAAAAAAAAAAAAAAATCTGTTGACATTATCCCGCTGATGTTGGATGGAACATCTGCAGTAGAATTTTAATATGTATTTAATATTCAGGGCGCGTCTTACACTCTGACATTAGCCGAGAAAGATAAATCCCTTGAAAGATTAAATTAAAATGTAGGCTGGGGGTATTTAGCGCTAGCTATTGTTTTCATTAGTGCTAAAGGAATTGTACTCACAGCACATTATATTAAATCGAGCCATGAGCCAGGAGCTGTTGGCTGTGTCACAAAGGGCAGTTTATTCCCTACATAGTACACTACTGGTCAAAGCACTATGTAGGGTATAGGATTCCAATTGGGACGCAGCTGTTTTCATTCATATGTTGCTTCTTGATGAAGCGTCATTTCATTGGAGGGGGAGGGGGGGGGGGGGGGGGGGGGTTCACTAATCCCCTACCAGCGGTGGGTTAGTGTTATAGTTTTTAACTACACTGAACCATAACAAAATATGCATTTGCAGTATTAAAATAAAACTTCTATTATGTTAAAAGCAGAAGGTACATTGCATTGCTCTCTATTGCTGCTAACTGGGCCTGGTACCATTGCATTGCTCTCTATTGCTGCTAGCTGGGCCTGGTACCATTACATTGCTCTCTATTGCTGCTAACTGGGACGGTACCATTACATTACTCTCTATTGCTGCTAGCTGGGACGGTACCATTACATTGCTCTCTATTGCTGCTAACTGGGACGGTACCATTACATTGCTCTCTATTGCTGCTAGCTGGGACGGTACCATTACATTGCTCTCTATTGCTGCTAGCTGGGACGGGTACCATTACAACCCTGCATTCACTTGGAATGACCGGCAGCGGCATGAAATTACAGTACAACGAATAATAGCATAACATTTAATTATTTATTTAATTTAAGCGCAGATCATTTTAGTGAGATTGTTTTATGTGATGTGAGTGCTTTCAACAGGTTGTCAAAAGAACATCTGCAAATGCAGTTGATTGATTTAAACTCCTGACAGATGTCGTATGAATTTTTATGATATTAAGAGAATCATGCATTAACACTATAATATAAAACCTTGGACAACGTAGCATGCATATTTAACTGGGGCTGTACAGAGTGACCTGTATAATTTGTGTTTCGTATGTGCTCACTATATAGCCTACTGTTCGCGATGTTCTCCATGTCCACATGTGTATACAGATCTACTGGGGTTCAGAACCGAGTGTCTTGGACACCACAAGACCATGTTAGTCCACTCTTCAGGTCATCAATTCTCAGGCAGCTGTAAGGCAACGCTAGTCTGTCCAAATGTATTAACTGAACCCACATCAACTAACAACAACAACATATCAAAGCATTTTTTTTTTGTAACCAAAAAATTGCACAAACCATTTGAGGTTCACCACCTGTCTTTCCTTGTGGAAAACCCCTGTAGTTTGAAAAAAAACACCTTGGTGCACCTCACACTTCCACCCTCCTCCTAATCCTCTGGCCTCCTCTGTCCTCTCCCAGACCATGGTTTCCTGACATAGTGACACGGAGCGACCTGGTGTGGCATACCACTGTCCCTCTGTTCTGTAGCAGCAGTCTGGTGTGTCTGAACAAGCTGTTCCAACAACTGGAAGACATCACAAGTTAAATACTCATTATTTTAATTTGATGCTAATCATGTGTTAATGAGACTAATCCCCACAATGATTCAGGTAATTTGCTTAATGGCTGCCCAGAGCCCAGATCACACCAATCAGTCACGTCTGATAAGACGTATGTTCTGTTGCGGGGCGGAGAGGAGCGTAGAAGGGAAAGCTACATCACAGGTAGTAAAGGTGGATGAGGTGGAGGGGAAAGCTACATCACAGGTAGTAAAGGTGGATGAGGTAGAGGGGAAAGCTACCTCACAGGTAGTAAAGGTGGATGAGGTAGAGGGGAAAGCTACCTCACAGGTAGTAAAGGTGGATGAGGTAGAGGGGAAAGCTACCTCACAGGTAGTAAAGGTGGATGAGGTGGAGGGGAAAGCTACCTCACAGGTAGTAAAGGTGGATGAGGTAGAGGGGAAAGCTACCTCACAGGTAGTAAAGGTGGATGAGGTGGAGGGGAAAGCTACCTCACAGGTAGTAAAGGTGGATGAGGTGGAGGGGAAAGCTACCTCACAGGTAGTAAAGGTGGATGAGGTAGAGGGGAAAGCTACCTCACAGGTAGTAAAGGTGGATGAGGTAGAGGGGAAAGCTACCTCACAGGTAGTAAAGGTGGATGAGGTGGAGGGGAAAGCTACCTCACAGGTAGTAAAGGTGGATGAGGTGGAGGGGAAAGCTACCTCACAGGTAGTAAAGGTGGATGAGGTAGAGGGGAAAGCTACCTCACAGGTAGTAAAGGTGGATGAGGTGGAGGGGAAAGCTACCTCACAGGTAGTAAAGGTGGATGAGGTGGAGGGGAAAGCTACCTCACAGGTAGTAAAGGTGGATGAGGTGGAGGGGAAAGCTACCTCACAGGTAGTAAAGGTGGATGAGGTAGAGGGGAAAGCTACCTCACAGGTAGTAAAGGTGGATGAGGTAGAGGGGAAAGCTACCTCACAGGTAGTAAAGGTGGATGAGGTAGAGGGGAAAGCTACCTCACAGGTAGTAAAGGTGGATGAGGTAGAGGGGAAAGCTACCTCACAGCTAGTAAAGGTGGATGAGGTAGAGGGGAAAGCTACCTCACAGCTAGTAAAGGTGGATGAGGTGAAGGTAGTGGAGGAAGAGAAAGGAGGGAGGGAACTGAAACAGGTGATGGCCCCAACAAAGCACCTGGGAGGAGACCGACATGCTAGCCCGCTAACCTCAGAGAGAGAGAGAGCGAGAGAGAGAGAGAGAGAGAGAGAGAGAGAGAGAGAGAGAGAGAGAGAGAGAGAGAGAGAGAGAGAGAGAGAGAGAGAGAGAGAGAGAGAGAGAGAGAGAGAGAGAGAGAGAGTGTCTGTAGTACGTAATTTACAACCAAATCTCAATTTTTTATGTAAATTGCATGTTATATAGAGGGGTCCGGACACTTTTTCTTTGCGATTTCCCTTTTTTGATGGTCTACCAATCCTACGTCATTCTTTGTTACTTCCAGTTGTATACTGAAGCTTAACTAAAAAGCACACAATGGGAAATCTCCATTGAAAAAGGTTTAAAATCCAAAACTAGGCATAATCTATTCCTAGGTTTCGGGAAACCAGCCCACTCCATAGTGTTATTAATCAACTCAAACACAAGTGTATTTGTCACATGCACCTAATACAACATGTGTGGACTTTACAGTGAAATTATTACTTATGAACCCTTTCCCAACAATGCAGAGTTCAAAAGTAAGAACATTTGCACGGTTTAAAAAAAATAAAAAATTGTAACACAATAAAATAGCAATAAGAATGCAATATACAAGAGGTACCGGTACCAAGTCAAAGTGCAGGGGTACGAGGTGGTGGAGGCAGTTGAGGTAATATGTACATGTAGGTAGGGGTAAAAGTGACTAGTCAATCAGGATAAACAGAGTAGCAGCAGCTTGTGTGAAGTGTGTGAGTGTGTGTATGTGCTTGTGTTCTGTGTGTGTGTGTAAGTGTGTGTTGGGATGTAAGTATGTGTGAGTGTGTGGGTAGAGTCCAGTGTGTGTATGTGTGTGTTGTGGTGTGTATGTGTGTGTTGGGGTGGGTGGGTGTGTGTGTGTACGTTGTGGTCCCAGTGTAAGTATGTGTGTGTGTGTAGAGTCCAGTGTGTGTGCATAGAGTCAGTGCAAGAGAGTTTGTGAAAAAAGGGTAAACGCAGGTAGTCCTATTTGAGTGTGTGTGTGTGTGTGTGTGTGTGTGTGTTGTCAATATGCATGTGTGTGTGTGTGTTTTGTCTGTGTGAGCATCTGCGGTGTGTGTGTGTTGGAGTGTCAGTCTAGTATGTGTGAGTGTGTGTGGTAGAGTCCAGTGAGTGTGCATAGACAGTCAGTGCAACAACAAAAAAGAAAGAAGGGGTCTATGTAAATAGTCCGAGTAGCCATTTGATGAACTGTCCAGCAGTCTTATGGCTTGGAGGGGTAGAAGCTGTTCAGGAGCTTTTTGGTCCCAGACTTGGCGCCTTGGTACCGCTTGCTGTTCGGTAGCACAGAGAACAGTCTACTACCTGGGGGGCTGGAGTCTTTGGCAATTTTTAGGACCTTCCTCTGACACCGCCTTGTATAGAGGTCCTGGATGGCAGAGAGCTAGGCCGCAGTGATGTAACTGGCCGTACCCACTACCCTGTGTAGTGCCTTGCGGCCGGATGCCAAGCAGTTTCCATACCAAGCGGTGATGCAGCCAGTCAAGATGCTCTCAATGGTGCAGCTGTTGACCTTTTTGAGGATCTGAGGATCTGAGGGCCAAATCTTTTCAGCCTCCTGAGGGGGAAGAGGCATTGTCGTGCCCTCTTCACGACTGTGTTGGTGTGTTTGGACCATGATAGGTCCTTAGTGATGTCGACACCGAGGATCTTGAAGCTCTCGACCCGCTCCACTACAGCCCCTGTCGATGTGGATGGGGGGCGTGCTCTACCCTCCATTTCCTGTAGTCCACGATCAGCTCCTTGGTCTTGCTGACGTTGAGGGAGAGGTTGTTGCTACGGCACCACACTACCAGGCCTCTGACCTCCTCCCTGTAGGCTGACTCATCGCCGTCGGTGATCAGGCCTCCCACCGTCGGGTCGTCGGCAGACGTAATAAGGTAGACAGGGGGGGGAGGGAGGGTGAAGGGGTGAGGGGGTGAGGAGAGAGAGGGGGGATAGGGGGGAGAGTGGGAATAAGAAAGGGTGAGGGAGGGTGAGGGGGTGAGGGGGTGAGGAGAGAGAGGGGGGATAGGGCGGAGAGAGTGGGAATTAGAAAGGGTGAGGGAGGGTGGAGATGGGTGAGAGGGGGGAGAGGGAGAGAGGGGTGAGGATGGGGTGAGAGGGAGATATGGGTGAGGAGGGGGTGAGAGGGAGAGTTGGGTGAGGAGGGAGTGGTGAGGGAGAGAGGGGTGAGGAGGGAGTGAGAGGGAGAGATGGGTGAGGAGGGGGTGAGAGTGAGAGATGGGTGAGGAAGGGGTGAGAGGGAGAGATGGGTGAGGAGGGGGTGAGTGAGAGAGAGCTGATGAATGGTGGCGACATAATGAACCATGAGAGCTAACAAATATAAATAGCTTTCTCTTGCATTTTTACTGCCATCACAACAAATGGTCATTAGCTTTTTATGAGGGATTGTGCAAATAATAAATATATCTTAATTACATTCATCACAAATGCAAATTTGTGAATTTAAGAGCGCTGGGGAATAAAAAATGATGCTATAATGCCTTGGGCTAATGTTGTGTACCGGCCTGCAGTGAGGGGACGGGCATTTTGTTTATACAAGACTAACATATTTTTGGTTATAGTAGTCAATGTCTGTTTAAATTATTATTTAATTGTTTAATTGTTTGATGAAAAGTCGAATTTACACCAAACTATTATTGCTTGATGAAATGATGTCCTGATTATGACCATGTTGTTCCTCTAGTTATCCTCCTATCCCAGGTGGTCAAATCAAATACACCCCATTTACCCAGCCTCACAATCATTCCACACACACACACACACACACACACACACACACGCACGCACGCACGCGCACACACACACACACACACACACACACACACGCACGCCGCACGCGCACACACACACACGCACACACGCACACACGCACACACGCACACACGCACGCACACACACACACACACACACACACACACACACACACACACACACACACACGCACGTGCACACACACACACGCACACACACACACACACACACACGCACACGCACACACGCACACACACACACACACACACACACATCTCATTTAACCAGCCTCACAATCATTCCACACACACACACACACACACACACACACACACGCACGCACACACGCGCACACACACACACGCGCACACACACACACACACACACACACACACACACACACACACACACACACACGCACACACGCACACACACACACACACACACACACACACACACACACACACACGTGCACACACACACACACACACACACACACGCACGTGCACACACACACACACACACACACACACACACACACACACATACACACAAACACACATCTCATTTAAACAGCCTCACAATCATTAATTCACACTCAAAGTCATTTGCATAATGCCTCCATCAAACAAACAAAGAGAATTATCCAAAGTCGCCTCATTATATAGTAACCTGTCTAAAACAATGGAACCTGTCTAAAACAATAGAACCTGTCTAAAACAATGGAACCTGTTTAAAAAAATTGGCACTTAGCTAAAACATTGGTACTTAGCTAAAACAATGGTACTTACCTAAAACATTGGTACTTAGCTAAAACATTGGTACTTCGCTAAAACAATGGTACTTAGCTAAAACATTGGTACTTAGCTAAAACATTGGTACTTCGCTAAAACATTGGTACTTAGCTAAAACAATGATACTTAGCTAAAACATTGGTACTTCGCTAAAACAATGGTACTTAGCTAAAACAATGGTACTTAGCTAAAACGCCAATTCCACCATCACTCTAGGATGTACATTTGCCCCCCTAAATCAGGGGATAACCTATTATTGCTGGGTAATCTGGGTTGAAGCATGCCAAATAGCCATACAGGGGGCCTGGCCATTGTTCTGCACAACGGCTTAACCATGTTGAACAAGCTGAGTCACAATGGACTTATGTGTCATCCTGTAGGCCTGGTCTCTACCTGCTCACACACACGCACGCACACACACACGCACGCACACACGCACGCACGCACACACAGACGCACGCACGCATGCACAAACATACACACAGGCCACACACAAACACACAGACACACACACGGCCATGCACAGACCTTTCAGGGGGGGTAAGGTGCTCAAAATGAGAAAATTGCAATCTCCCCGCCTTTTCTAAATGTTTTACTTTCATAATTCATATCTCAAAATCCATGACATACCAAATGCCTCTGTAGCGAAAAGCGTTTACATTTTTCAGCATGGGCCTATTTATTTCTCCAACACCAACGCTCACTCATCACAAATCATAACAACCTAGTTACAGTGCCTCCTAATGACGTGATTGACATGGGGAAAGGAGGGTAGGCTGTGAGCTGATCATTGATGTTGATAATTGATGTCAATCTGCTAGTTAGCTAGCTCGATTTCTCTTACTGATCTGCCTCTCCCTTCTGCAAGTATCAGCCAACCAGGACTGATGTAGGCTAAATCAAGTGTTGTCAAGTGTTAATCAAATGCTATGCTGCCGTGGCAGTACTGTTGATATTTTAAATAGATAGCTACACACTTTACCAGTGTGCATCAGTTGTCAGAGCAGCTTACCGATCACTGCACCTGTACACAGCCATTCTGACATTAGCCCACCCAACTACCTCATCCCCATATTGTTATTTATTTTGCTAATTTGCACCCCAATATCTCTATTTGCACATCATCTTCTGCACATCTATCACTCTAGTGTTATTACTAAATTGTAACTATTTTGCACTATGGCCTATTTATTGCCTTACCGCCATAACTTACTACATTTGCACACACTGTATATAGATTTTCTATTGTGTTATTGACTGTAAGTTTTTGTTTATTCCATATGTAACTCTGTGTTGTTGTTTTTATCTCACTGCTTTGCTTTATCTTGGCCAGGTCGCAGTTGTAAATGAGAACTTGTTCTCAACTGGCTTACCTGGTTAAATAAAGGTTAAATAAAAAAAATAAAAAAAATAAAGTGACCACTTCCCTCAAGCCATGCATGTCTGGGTACCGGGGGCACCAATCTCAGCACCGGGCAAACTGGGAAAAAGGTGCAACAGGACATGAGCGAACAGGGCAGATCAACATGTGCAACCAACGGACGGGGGGGTGGTGAACTTGAAAAACGACTTGCGGGCAGTGGATTCCGAACAACAACGACAAAAAATCTACGCAAAGAAAAATTTTTTTTGGGGGAATTTATACCCCCCCCCCCCCCCCCCCCCCCCCCCCCCCTCCCCAACAGGGCACTTTGGAGACTGGAAGGGTAAAGGGGTAAATGCTCTGCAGGTAGTTCCCTATCTACACACACCCACACAAACACACACACACACACACACACACACAACCTCTCCCCCCCCCCCACCATCATCCATGCATATCCTTGGTCAGTGTGAACAACAAGAGCGTTCAGACAGACAGTCACGTACACTCATAAACCATCATGGAGATTACATTTCAAAGGCTGCTTTCACTCACCATGTAGTGCTTTCGTTTATATGTTTGGTTTACAGCTGGCCCTCTATTTAGCAGCTCCCTCCCTACCTGCTGTATTGTGGAGCTGTGGACTAAATACTGTACATGGTTATCATATCTGTTAGATGGAGATTAAATACAGGGTTATCCTATCTGTTAGATGGAGATTAAATACATGGTTATCCTATCTGTTAGATGGAGATTAAATACAGCGTTATCCTATCTGTTAGATGGAGATTAAATACAGGTTATCCTATCTGTTAGATAGAGATTAAATACAGGGTTATCCTATCTGTTAGATGGAGATTAAATACAGCGTTATCCTATCTGTTAGATGGAGATTAAATACAGCGTTATCCTATCTGTTAGATAGAGATTAAATACAGGGTTATCCTATCTATTAGATAGAGATTAAATACAGCGTTATCCTATCTGTTAGATGGAGATTAAATACAGGTTATCCTATCTGTTAGATGGAGATTAAATACAGGTTATCCTATCTGTTAGATGGAGATTAAATACAGGTTATCCTATCTGTTAGATGGAGATTAAATACAGGTTATCCTATCTGTTAGATGGAGATTAAATACATGGTTATCCTATCTGTTAGATGGAGATTAAATACATGGTTATCCTATCTGTTAGATGGAGATTAAATACAGGGTTATCCTATCTGTTAGATGGAGATTAAATACAGGTTATCATATCTATTAGATAGAGATTAAATACAGCGTTATCCTATCTGTTAGATGGAGATTAAATACAGGTTATCCTATCTGTTAGATGGAGATTAAATACAGGTTATCCTATCTGTTAGATGGAGATTAAATACAGGTTATCCTATCTGTTAGATGGAGATTAAATACAGGTTATCCTATCTGTTAGATGGAGATTAAATACAGGTTATCCTATCTGTTAGATTGAGATTAAATACAGGTTATCATATCTATTAGATGGAGATTAAATACAGCGTTATCCTATCTGTTAGATGGATATTAAATACAGCGTTATCCTATCTGTTAGATGGAGATTAAATACAGGGTTATCCTATCTGTTAGATGGAGATTAAATACAGCGTTATCCTATCTGTTAGAAGGAGATTAAATACAGGGTTATCCTATCTGTTAGATGGAGATTAAATACAGGTTATCCTATCTGTTAGATGGAGATTAAATACAGGTTATCATATCTGTTAGATGGAGATTAAATACAGGGTTATCCTATCTGTTAGATGGAGATTAAATACAGGTTATCCTATCTGTTAGATGGAGATTAAATACAGGTTATCCTATCTGTTAGATGGAGATTAAATACAGGGTTATCCTATCTGTTAGATGGAGATTAAATACAGGGTTATCCTATCTGTTAGATGGAGATTAAATACAGGGTTATCCTATCTGTTAGATGGAGATTAAATACAGGTTATCCTATCTGTTAGATGGAGATTAAATACAGGTTATCCTATCTGTTAGATGGAGATTAAATACAGGGTTATCCTATCTGTTAGATGGAGATTACATACATGGTTATTTTATATTTTAGATAGAGATTAAATACATGGTTATTTTATTTGTTAGATTAAATACATGGTTATCCTATATGTGAGATTAAATACAGGTTCATTCTATGTGTTAGAGATTAAATACATGGTTATCCTATCTGTTAGATAGAGATTAAATACATGGTTATCCTATGTTATCTGTTAGATGGATTATTTAACATTTTCAATATTATGTGTAACACTCCAGATAACATGGCTATCTGGAGCAGCAGCTTGGACTATCTGTTATATAACGTTGATATGATCTGTAGAACATATGGGGCAACGTGTGTGTGTACAACATGATATAGGACAACGTGTGTGTGTGTCGATTTGCACCAATAAATCATGTCAATGTAATAATACAAAAGTTTACAATGAAAGATTTTTATCAATTGCAATTCAATGGAACAGCAATGGGGACACTCATTACTGTCCAAATTAAATCAAATGTTATTTGCCACATGCGCCAAATACAACAGGTGTAGACCTTACAGAGAAATGCTTACTTACAAGCCCTTAACCAACAATGCAGTTTTGAAGAAAGTAAAATATAGAAAAGTTAAAAAAATAAATATATTTAACCCTCCTGTTATGTTGTGGGTCAATTTGACCCGTTTCCACTTTTGCGTTGTCTAAAATACTAGTTAACCACTCTTTTTCGCCATGAAATTACATGACTTTTCCTCATTTAGGGTCATGAACCTAACTGCAAAATGTGGACACACTGATGTGTTGTGGAATGTCTGTGTACATTTTGTATACAAACATGATGTTGTGGGTCATTTTGACCCGGAGGCTTTCATGTGTATATATATTTGCACAGGTGCAAAACAAAAAAGTGTCTTTGATGTATTTTGTTTTGACTGGTCCTGGTTGCACTTTTAGAATTGTGTTTGGGTTAAAAAGGGCTTTCCCAAGCTTCTCCTCAGTGTGAGAGCAGCAGGTCCCTGACACAGACACTCAAAAATGAGCTCCAAAAGATTTTCAATCAATGAAGTCTTATCACAAATTCTGGACTGTGACAGTGAAAAAGAAGAAGAGGTTTCAGAGACAGAGGATATTTCAGAGATAGAGGACAATGCTGTTGATGATCCAGATTTTGTCTTCATTGAAGAGGATTCAGAGGAGGAGTCTGCCGTACCATCCCCTACATCAGATGAGAGACAGAGCATGCAACAAGCATCATCAAGAGAAGAGAAGACATGGAAGTCTAAAGATGGTCATATTGAATGGTCACCGTCACCACAACGAGGTCAAGGTAGACTCTCAGCTTCCAATGTAATAAAAATGGTTCCAGGACCTACACGATTTGCTGTCACTCGAGTCCATGACATACAATCAGCTTTTGAGCTCTTTTTACCCCAAGCAATAGAGAAGATTGTTCTGGACATGACCAACTTGGAGGGGAGCCGTGTGTTTCAAGAGAACTGGAAGCCACTGGATCGGATTGACTTGCATGCATACATTGGATTGCTCATATTAGCTGGAGTCTACCGGTCAAACGGAGAAGCAACGGCCAGCCTGTGGAATGAAGAGAATGGAAGGCCAATATTTCGGGCAACAATGTCTCTACAAGAATTCCACATAATTTCTCGGGTGATTCGCTTTGATAACCGTGATACCAGACCGGGTCGACGTGAAAGAGACAAACTAGCTGCAATCAGAGATGTATGGGATAAATGGGTGGAAATTCTACCGTTACTGTACAATCCCAGTCCTCATGTTACAGTTGATGAACGCCTTGTTCCATTCAGAGGACGTTGTCCCTTCAGACAGTATATGCCAAACAAGCCTGCAAAATATGGCATCAAAATATGGGCAGCATGTGATGCCACATCAAGCTATGCATGGAATATGCAAGTTTACACTGGGAAGCCACCCGGCGGAGTGCCTGAGAAAAACCAGGGGATGCGGGTGGTGCTGGACATGAGTGAAGGGCTGCAAGGTCATAACATCACGTGTGACAACTTCTTCACATCCTACCGCCTTGGTGTTGAACTACAGAAGAGAAAGCTGACCATGGTTGGAACAATCAGAAAAAACAAACCTGAACTTCCCAGTGAGCTTCTGAAAATGCAGGGCAGAACTGTGCATTCCTCTAAATTTGCTTTCTCTGAAAATGCAACTGTTGTTTCATACTGCCCAAAGAAGAACAAGAATGTTCTTGTAATGAGCACAATGCACAAAGATGCATCGCTGAGTGCAAGAGAGGACATCAAGCCACAAATAATACTGGACTACAATTCCACCAAAGGAGGAGTTGACAATTTGGATAAAGTCACAGCAACATATAGTTGTCAGCGCATGACTGCCCGCTGGCCTTTGGTGATTTTCTACAACATTGTGGATGTGTCTGCTTACAATGCCTATGTCCTGTGGACTGAAATCAACCAGCAATGGAATGGTGGCAAATTGTACCGACGCCGGCTTTTCCTAGAGGAGCTCGGCAAAGCTCTCATCACTCCCAAGATCCAGAGGAGAGTCCGGCCTCCTCGGTCGACAGCAGCTGCATCTGCCGTCCAGAAAATTCAAGCTGGACCATCAACACATGCCTCCAATCAACCAGAAATGGATCCAGTGGATACAGGCAGTGGCAAGAAACGGAAAAGATGCCAGCTCTGCCCCCCTCGACAAGACAGTAAAACAAGCACCACTTGTGTAGAATGCAATAAATACATCTGCAGAAAGCACACACACACATTGTGTTCAACATGTAGAGAGAAAGACTGAAGGGATAATATGGACCAATAGGGGGGGGAAAAACCTACTTGAGGAAACTGAAAAATCTTGTTTGTGAGAAAGGAAATATGTTTAACAAATAGTTCTTAAATATTGTTTAAAAAAAATAAAAAGTATTGTATTTCTTCTTTCTGAAATGTCTGATAAGACAAAATAAAGTTGTTTCTGTTTTTACTTAATTCTTTGACTGTCTTGAGTGTGTTTAAACTGTGCGGGTCAATTTGACCCGTAACATAATGGATGTCATTTTTTTCCAGCAAAGCACAAGGGATATTAAAGAGCAACAGTAAAAAATAACACTAGGGAGGCTAAATACAGGGGGTACCGGTACAGAGTCAATGTGCGGGGGCACCGGTTAGACGAGGTAATTGAGGTAATATGTACATGTGGGTAGAGTTAAGGTGACTATGCATAAATAATAAACAGAGTAGCAGCAGCGTAAAATATGGGGTGGGGGTGGGGGGGGGGGGGCAATGCAAATAGTCCGGGTAACCATGATTAGCTGTTCAGGAGTCTTATGGCTTGGGGGTAGTAGCTGTTAAGAAGCCTTTTGGGACCTAGACTTGGCACTCCGGTACCGCTTGCCGTGCGGTAGCAGAGAGAACAGTCTATGACTAGGGTGGCTGGAGTCTTTGACAATTTTTAGGGCTTTCCTCTGACACTGCCTGGTATAGAGGTCCTGGATGGCTGGAAGCTTGGCCCCAGTGATGTACTGGGCCGTACGCACTACCCTCGGTCCAGTGCAATTCAATGGGACAGCAATGGGGACACTCATTACTGTCCAGTACATTTCAAACTTCCAACCATAAAGTGCTACTCTACAACCAGCAGAAAAATGTATTGTTTGGTGTACCATGGAATACTGAGTTCATATCATTTAATAAAACATTAATATCCTGAAAGGCCACAAAGGG
>NW_028160063.1:35000-47500 GCF_964263955.1 Coregonus lavaretus
CTCCGTTCTGTCACCTCTGACCTCTTGGCTGAGCTTCCGCTTCCGCTCAGCACAGTGAAAGCTATTTTCTGTCCTGGCAACCCAATGGTGGAATCAGCTTCCCACTGAAGCTAGGACAGCAAAGTCACTGCCCATCTTCCGAAAATATCTGAAACCCTACCTCTTCAAATAGTACAGTATATTAAATAATCCCACAGCCCTTCAGTGACTTGACATTTTAGTCTATAGTTATCTGGATATTTTAATTCTCACTTTAATCCTCACCCAGGCTTTGTCTCCCATTGACTCCCAGCCATTTCAGTCTCAAAGAGATCTGGAGGCTCTAGGGAGTCCTCTTCTGGTGGGAGTGAGTACTGCATCTCCCCTTCGCCACAACCACAGATAACACACCTCAGCTCATCTCTATCAAATCATCAGGGTTGTGGAGAGAGGCTAGAGAGAGAAAACATTTTGCTCAGTTACAGCAAAAAAGACGCGCTCTTGGAACAGCACACATATTAATCTGAAACATATATATGAGATTCAAGTAATTTTTCCATGAAATTAAAACCTAAAGAGGGTGAATATGAACCAACCTTCCCTCTTTACACAGCTTTATAAAACCTAAAGAGGGTGAATATGAACCAACCTTCCCTCTGTAGGCAGCTTTATAAAACCTAAAGAGGGTGAATATGAACCAACCTTCCCTCTGTAGGCAGCTTTATAAAACCTAAAGAGGGTGAATATGAACCAACCTTCCCTCTTTACACAGCTTTATAAAACCTACAGAGGGTGAATATGAACCAACCTTTCCTCCGTAGGCAGCTTTATAATGCAGCCATAGCAGCAGCTGAATAAAAATGGCGCAATTACTATATTGAGGTCAGAAGGCAATGACTATCCGGGCCATAGAAATAGAATATCTTTAGAATATAATTATACTGACTTGAATAGGGATTCCCATTCTAGTAATTATATTCTACTTATATTTCTATGATTGATGTGCTGGGCTGACTGTGTAGCCTGTATCAGGGGAAATCATCAGACTGCTGTCCATGCCACAGTAGAACTAAAATTATAGTACATTGACTTGAATCAGGGTTTCCCATTCTAGTAATTCTATTGCTATGGTCCATTCTCTAACTGCACTGCACAGCCACTCACTATATCATAGTGATCTGTCGAGCTGAGGTCTTTTCCTTGGGGACCTGCTTAGCAAGTTAGCGAAGCTCAGCGAGTTAGCGGCCAATGCTAATGCTAACCTTCTCTGATGTTTGGCATTTAGGGATGAAGGAGAAAACAGCTTAGTGGTTTCATTTTTTCTTCATTTTCTTCTAGCTCTTTTGAACTGCATGGAGTGTCCTCAGTGTTCAATCTGCTTAGCTTTAAAGCAAGACAGTTAATGTACAGTGGGGAGAACAAGTATTTGATACACTGCCGATTTTGCAGGTTTTCCTACTTACAAAGCATGTAGAGGTCTGTAATTTTTATCATAGGTACACTTCAACTGTGAGACGGAATCTAAAACAAAAATCCAGAAAATCACATTGTATGATTTTTAAGTAATGAATTTGCATTTTATTGCATGACATAAGTATTTTATACATCAGAAAAGCAGAACTTAATATTTGGTACAGAAACCTTTGTTTGCAATTACAGAGATCATATGTTTCCTGTAGGTCTTGACCAGGTTTGCACACACTGCAGCAGGGATTTTGGCCCACTCCTCCATACAGACCTTCTCCAGATCCTTCAGGTTTCAGGGCTGTGGCTGGGCAATACGGACTTTCAGCTCCCTCCAAAGATTTTCTATTGGGTTCAGGTCTGGAGACTGGCTAGGCCACTCCAGGACCTTGAGATGCTTCTTACGGAGCCACTCCTTAGTTGCCCTGGCTGTGTGTTTCGGGTCGTTGTCATGCTGGAAGACCCAGCCACGACCCATCTTCAATGCTCTTACTGAGGGAAGGAGGTTGTTGGCCAAGATCTCGCGATACATGGCCCCATCCATCATCCCCTCAATACGATGCAGTCGTCCTGTCCCCTTTGCAGAAAAGCATCCCCAAAGAATGATGTTTCCACCTCCATGCTTCACGATTGGGATGGTGTTCTTGGGGTACTCATCCTTCTTCTTCCTCCAAACACGGCGAGTGGAGTTTAGACCAAAAAGCTCTATTTTTGTCTCATCAGACCACATGACCTTCTCCCATTCCTCCTCTGGATCATCCAGATGGTCATTGGCAAACTTCAGACGGGCCTGGACATGCGCTGGCTTGAGCAGGGGGACCTTGCGTGCGCTGCAGGATTTTAATCCATGACGGCGTAGTGTGTTACTAATGGTTTTCTTTGAGACTGTGGTCCCAGCTCTCTTCAGGTCATTGACCAGGTCCTGCCGTGTAGTTCTGGGCTGATCCCTCACCTTCCTCATAATCATTGATGCCCCACGAGGTGACATCTTGCATGGAGCCCCAGACCGAGGGTGATTGACCGTCATCTTGAACTTCTTCCATTTTCTAATAATTGCGCCAACAGTTGTTGCCTTCTCACCAAGCTGCTTGCCTATTGTCCTGTAGCCCATCCCAGCCGTGTGCAGGTCTACAATTTTATCCCTGATGTCCTTACACAGCTCTCTGGTCTTGGCCATTGTGGAGAGGTTGGAGTCTGTTTGATTGAGTGTGTGGACAGGTGTCTTTTATACAGGTAACGAGTTCAAACAGGTGCAGTTAATACAGGTAATGAGTGGAGAACAGGAGGGCTTCTTAAAGAAAAACTAACAGGTCTGTGAGAGACGGAATTCTTACTGGTTGGTAGGTGATCAAATAATTATGTCATGCAATAAAATGCAAATTAATTACTTAAAAATCCTACAATGTGATTTTCTGGATTTTTGTTTTAGATTCCGTCTCTCACAGTTGTAGTGTACCTATGATAAAAATTACAGACCTCTACATGCTTTGTAAGTAGGAAAACCTGCAAAATCGGCAGTGTATCAAATACTTGTTCTCCCCACTGTATGCTTGAAGTGTCCTCAGTGTTCCATCTGCTCTTACAGCAGACTGTAAATGTATGTTTGGAGTGTCCTCAGTGTTCCATCTGCTCTTACAGCAGACTGTTAATGTATGTTTGGAGTGTCCTCAGTGGTCCATCTGCTCTTACAGCAGACTGTTAATGTATGTTTGGAGTGTCCTCAGTGTTCCATCTGCTCTTACAGCAGACTGTTAATGTATGTTTGGAGTGTCCTCAGTGTTCCATCTGCTCTTACAGCAAGACTGTTAAAACCTCTTAAGGATCGGACCCTTTTTTTCCATTTTCACCTAAAATGACATACCCAAATCTAACTGCCTGTAGCTAAGGACCTGAAGCCAGGATATGCATATTCTTGATACCATTTGAAAGGAACACTTTGGAGTTCGTGGAAATGTGTAATTAATGTAGGAGAATATAACACATTAGATCTGGTAAAAGATAATACAAACAAAAAAACGTGTGTTTTCTATTAATTTTTTTGTTCCATCATCTTTGAAATGCAAGAGAAAGGCCGCAATATAATATTGCAGTTTAGGCGCAATTTAGATTTTGGCCCCTAGACGGCAACAGTGTGTGGGCAAAGTTTCAGACTGATCCAGTGAAGCATTGCAATACTGGACTATTTTGTATCAAGTCTGCCCAAATGTGCCGAATTGGTCAATTGATACATTTTCAAGTACATAACTATAGAGAACATACAAAAATTATATGGTAATACAAAATTTAAGTTTACACACTCCCAGGGATATCATACATGATGGATCATTAGCTTATACACTAACTTTCACACATCTAGATGGCCGGGTGGGTGTGGAGCCAGATACAGCAGGGGTTCAAACTGTAGAACCCAGTTCCTACATTTGAATAAAAAAATAGATTTTATCAAACAAAACCATGCTACATTTTATCTCTGGGATCCTTATGATGACAAATCAGAGCAAGATTACTGAATGTAAGTACATTATTTACCTTCAGAGGTGAATGTATCAAACCAGTTGCCGTGATAAGTTTGTTGTTGTTGTGCACTCTCCTCAAACAATAGCATGGTATTTTTTCACACTAATAGCTACTGTAATTTGGACAGTGCAGTTGGATTAACAATAATTTAAGCTTTCTGCCCATATAAGACATGTCTATGTCCTGGAAAGTTTGCCCTCACTTACAACAGTCATGCTAATCACATTAGCGCACTTTAGCTCAACCGTCCCGTATACGGGACACCGATCCCGTAGAGGTAAATGTATGTTTGGAGTGTCCTCAGTGTTCCATCTTCTCTTACCGTCCGGGTTTGGCCGGTGTAGGCCGTCATCGTAAATAAAAATGTGTTCTTAACTGACTTGCCTAGTTAAGTAAAGGTAAAATAAAATAAATTACAGCAGACTGTTAATGTATGTTTGGAGTGTCCTCAGTGTTCCATCTCCTCTTACAGCAGACTGTTAATGTATGATTGGAGTGTCCTCAGTGTTCCATCTTCTCTTACAGCAGACTGTTAATGTATGATTGGAGTGTCCTCAGTGTTCCATCTTCTCTTACAGCAGACTGTTAATGTAGGTTTGTTTCCATCCCAGTTTCCATCTCCTTAAGGGAGATCTCCATATTGGGAAAGTACCAGATAAATGAACTGCTTACGATTGTGATTCTGAATGTCAGCTGTTGGTGGATATGCCTGGACTGAAGGCAAGGCAACAATAGTTGAAGGCTAGCTAGCTGTCCAGGTGGTGTGTTACAGGGTAATTCTACTGTGAGACTCTTAGACAGAGTTCTACACGTGTTGACGCCTGACAACTCTCCCTCCTCTGCTGTGAAGGGCTGATGAAGAGAGAGGGGAGCATTTCATTTCATGCCTGGTGCTTGTGTGATGAGCGTCATGCGAGCGTGGCAGTGCCCGGGTCGTACGTCAACGGTTGGACAGGTGAGGAGGCCATCCATCTCATGTAAAGGCAGCGCCTCACACACTCAGTTAAACACAACCAACAACCAAACACATGTCAGAGAATAATAATGTCATTCAAAAGATTATTATTAGCGCCGGGTCGGGAACGCAACGCTAGATAAGATGAGAAAAGACAACACATACAATTATTCAGACATTTTTGCAAATTAAATAAAATAAAATAACAGAAATACCTTATTTACATAAGTATTCAGACCCTTTGCTATGAGACTCGAAATTTAGCTCAGGTTTATCCTGTTTCCATTGATCATCCTTGAGATGTTTCTACAACTTGATTGGAGTCCACATGTGGTAAATTCAATTGATTGGACATGATTTGGAAAGGCACACACCTGTCTATATAAGGTTCCACAGTTGACAGTGCATGTCAGAGCAAAAACCAAGCTATGAGGTCGAAGGAATTGTCCGTAGAGCTCCGAGACAGGATTGTGTCGAGGCACAGATCTGGGGAAGGGTACCAAAACATTTATACAGCATTGAAGATCCACACGAACACAGTGGCCTCCCTCATTCTTAAATGAAAGAAGTTTGGAACCGCCAAGACTCTTCCTAGAGCTGGCCTCCCGGCCAAACTGAGCAATCGGGGGAGAAGGGCCTTGGTCAGGAAGGTGACCAAGAACCCGATGGTCAGTCTGACAGAGCTCTAGAGTTCCTCTTTGGAGATAGGAGAAACTCCCAGAAGGACAACCATCTCTGCAGCACTCCACTAATCAGGCCTTTATGGTAGAGTGGCCAGACAGAAGCCACCTGGCACCATCCCTATGGTGAAGCATGGTGGAGGCCGCATCATGCTGTGGGAATGTTTTATGTCTCTGTGTCCAGTATGAAGGAAGTTAGAGGTAGTTTCGCAAGCCGATGCTAACTAGCATTATTGCAATGAATGGAAATCTATGGGTATCTACTAGCATGCTAGCAGATATCCATAGACTTCCAGTCATTGCGCTAATGCTACATTTGTGACTAACGAAACATAGTGAAAAAGTCATACCGAAACATAGTGAGACCCATGCACAGTAGGGCTCATTTTGATTAACCTTCTAGTACAGATTTATTTTATAAATTTTATTTGCATACAAAATTAACCAAAAAAGTAAAAACATGATTTTTAATATGATTTTCAAAACCTTTAAATTGAATTTAGAGATTTGTAATCTCTATTGTTCTATGTAAAATCTTAAATGTTGATTGAATGAATCTGAAACTTGTTGATTGATTGATTTACTTATGCATCTAATTAATTATGTTGTTAGATGTCTACGTTATTACTTTACATTTCAGTGTGAAGTGTTGATCATAGAGATAAATGGAGTACAGTGTCTTCGGGAAAGTATTCAGACCCCTTGACTTTTTCACATTTTGTTACGTTACAGATTTATTCTAAATTTGATTAAATTGGTTTTTTCCCTCATCATTCTACACACAATACCCCATAATGTCAAAGCAAAAACAGGTTTTTAGAAATTCTTGCTAAGTTATAAATAAATAAAAAACGGAAATGTCACATTTACATAAGTATTCAGACCCTTTACTTAGTACTTAATAATAATAATAATAATAATAATTGGTCATTTAGCAGACGCTCTTATCCAGAGCGACTTACAGGAGCAATTAGGGTTAAGTGCCTTGCTCAAGGGCACATCGACAGATTTTTCACCTAGTGGGCTCGGGGATTAGAACCAGCGACCTTTCGGTTACTGGCACAACGCTCTTAACCACTAAGCTACCTGCCGCAGCGATTACAGCATCGAGTACAGTAGAGCACAGTAGAGTAGAGTACTGTATGGGCTTGTGGTTTAAGGCACCTTCATACAGTCTTTTAGTGTGTGTTTCAGTACTGATCTCAAAAAGGTGGGACAGCATTTTTTGAGAAAGATGTTTAAAGGGGAACTGCACCCTCTGATTTGGCCTCGTTTTTAGGCTTGCTCCTCAAGAAAATGCAGGTGGCCATGACAGAAGCCAAACGTGAGGAGGCTTGGGGGGTGTGGTTTGATGTTTTGATAACTTTCAATTGTAGTAACAGGTCCAATGAAGAATAAACAATAATTTACATAATACCATAGAAACAGTGTTCTGGTGATGTAACAATGTGCACCTTTCACCTTTCATTGTTATTCCCAGTCGATACAGACACTGTGCCTATTGACATTTTGTCTGATAGTAATGGGGCTACCTTGGCAAACGTGTCAGAGTGGTCATACCTTCCTGTGTGGTGTAACACGAGTTACTGGTGCAGAATACACAGGGTTTCTGCCTCCCCAGACTGACTGGTATCATTCAATTCAATAAAAAATAAATAAAAGTTGTATCTAGTAAAATGTTAATGACGAGTGCCAGGTCTTTCTCCATTCAGAGACGTCAGTATCAAGCCTGTCTGTTGGTCAGGACTCAATCACGTCATCTTGCAAATCTCCAAGAGCTGGCCCAATAGATCCATCTGTGAACACACACACACACAGTCACTGTTCTATTACCAATGGCAGTTAAGATGGTGATATCTGACAAACAAACAAATACTATGTTGAAGTTTGAACAGGTCAGACTAAAACCGTCTAATTCTGTTCTCCCCATCGACAACTGTTGGTGAGCAGGCAAGAGGTCTTTACCAGAGCCCCATTGATGGACATGGCAGCGTAGATTAGCTCCTGGCCCCTCATCAAAGATACTGATCGGTCACACACAAACACACACGCAGAGCAGTGATAACATCATCAATGGTGGTTAAGATTAGCATGATTAGCTGATCATTCCGTTTACCTTTCTGTTTCACTTCAGATATCATGATATGTAAATAATCAGGACGGTTCCAACAGGCTAGGTTATGAAGGTGAATTGGGACAGAACTCGAAACTGTTTTGACCTTTGACCAGGTCAAATGTCACCAACCTGATTCAAGTGTCCTCTCTGTTCTATTTATAGGAATGCTTACAGCGAGGGCATGTCTGAGTGATGCTGAGGGTCCCCTTACTGGTCTTCTTTATGTTGTATGTTCGGCTGCAAACTGGACATCTCTAGAACAACTGCAGCAGGCAATTCTCATAACTAATGTTAGCTAGCCTGTAGCTAGCTAGCCTGTCTCGCTAGCATTATCAAACGATAATGTTACATAACCAGCAGTATCTAGACAATACACAATAAAGTTGTATGAGCTATGACATAAGTTGTAGTGAGGTAGCTAACTGTGAACATTAGGTAAAACGCTAGCTAGCCTGCCTCGCTATATCAAAAGATAGCTACCTACATAACCAGCAATAACGTTATCTAACGTCTTTAGCTAAGCTATACCAGAGAGGTCATTATATTCAACTAGCTCTGGTTATATCCACCACCAAGCTAGAGTTACTGGTGCGGACTTGGGGACCAACGAATTCCAACCACAAATTCCGCCTTGTAGGGTTCTTTCTGCAGGGCATGCAAACCATAGTTGGCTATGCATCCTGCCGGAAGCATGCATTGTCAAACCGGACCCAGAGGCATGGGGCTTTTCAGTCTCAAACGGCCATGATCCTTTGAATACGTTGGGGGCGATGAATAAATGGAGCCCCATTCAATGAAGGGAAGCGAAGTGGGCGGAGGGGTGACTTGCACGTGGAGTTTGGCAAAAGGGGGCATGAATTGTTGTATTTTTATTTATTTTTATTTTTATTCTACTGTGTTTGTATTTGTTTGTTTATGGGGTAGATCAGCATTAATATTGCAGATAGATTGTAACTTCCATCAAAGTAATTGTCTGCATCATTTCCAATGCCCCATATATTTTTTTAATGCGTTTGAGCCAATCAATTGTGTTGTGACAAGGGATGGGTCGTATATCGAAGATAGCCCTATTTGGTAAAATACGAAGTCAATATTATGGCAAGAAAAGCTCAAATAAGCAAACAGAAACGACAGTCCATCATTACATTAAGACATGAAGGTCAGTCAATACAGAACATTTCAAGAACTTTGAAAGTTTCTTCAAGTGCAGTCGCAAAAACCATCAAGCGCTATGATGAAACTGGCTCTCATGAGGACCGGCACAGGAAACAAAGAACGAGAGTTACCTCTGCTGCAGAGGATAAGTTCATTAGAGTTAACTACACCTCATATTGCAGCCCAAATACATACTTCACAGTGTTCAAGTAACAGACACATCTCAACATCAACTGTTCAGAGGAGACTGAGTGAATCAGGCCTTCATGGCGAATTGCTGCAAATAAACCACTACTAAAGGACACCAATAAGAAGAACAGACTTGCTTGGGCCAAGAAACACGAGCAATGGACATTAGACCGGTGGAAATCTGTCCTTTGGTCTGATGAGTCCAAATTGGAGATTTTTTTGTTCAAACTGCCGTGTCTTTGTGAGATGCAGAGTAGATGAACGGATGATCTCCGCGTGTGTGGTTCCCACCGGGAAGCATGGAGGAGGAGGTGTGATGAATGTGGGGGTGCTTTGCTGGTGACACTGTCAGTGATTTATTTAGAATTCAAGGCACACTTAACCAGCATGGCTACCACAGCATTCTGCAGCTATACGCCATCCCATCTGGTTTGCGCTTAGTGGGACTATCATTTTGTTTTTCAACAGGACAATGACCCAAAACACACCTCCAGGCTGTGCAAGGGCTATTTGACCAAGGAGAGTGATGGAGTGCTGCATCAGATGACCTGGCCTCCACAATCACCCGACCTCAACCCAATTGAGATGGTTTGGGATGAGTTGGACCGCAGAGTGAAGGAAAAGCAGCCAACAAGTGCTCAGCATATGCGGGAACTCCTCATGAAGCTGGTTGAGAGAACGCCAAGAGTGTGCAAAGCTGTCATCAATGCAAAGGGTGGCTATTTGAAGAAACTTTTTTGGTTACTACATGATTCCATATGTGTTATTTCATAGTTTTGATTTATTCACTATTATTCTACAATAAAGAAAATAGGAAAAAGAAAAAGAAAACCCTTGAATGAGTAGGTGTGTCCAAACTTTGGACTGGTACTATATATAAAGAAGGCATGAATTGTTGACATAATTGTAATCCAAAGCCAACCTACATTGACTCAGGCTCCAGTCTATAGAAATCCTGTTGACATTTACATTTTACATTTTAGTCATTTAGCAGACGCTCTTATCCAGAGCGACTTACAGTTACTGGACGACGCTGGGCCAATTGTGCGCCGCCCATTAGTCTCCCGGTCGCGGCCGGCTGCGACAGAGCCTGGATGTTCAGTACTGGAATAGATCAGTCCCTCTGAATAAGCAGAGAGAAGAGATGAGAGGGTCAACATGGTTAACCTGGAAGAAATAGGCTGTTCTGGCCAGACCTGGAACCTGGAGACCCAGAGACAGGTCTGATCATTCAATGTTAGTTGTGGTTATTTGTAGCTCAGTTGGTAGAGCATGGTGTTTGCAATGCCAGGGTAGTGGGTTCGATTCCCGGGACATAACATGTGTGCACGCATGACTGTGAGTCTCTTTGGATAAAAGTAAAATGACTAAATGACATATATTACTATTTCACATCATCGCTGATAGAGAGTAGGTGGGAGTCTTGCTGATTTATCAGAGATGCTGTATATTCAGTCTAAGCCAGGCCACTTTGGGTCTCGCGCTCTCTCTCTCTCGGGTGATTCACACCCAATGTGACCTTTGCAATTAAACTCCAGGTTTCTCACTTAAAGCACACATAATGAGCAGGGCCGGTGTCAGGCAGGCCGGTCAGTCATGCTTGGCTGGCAGCGATGCTTCTGCTTTTTAAAGACATCCAGACATCGTTCCTATCACAAAACAACAGCTCACCATAACATTACAATAGCAACAGAGACAAAACAACAGCTCACCATAACATTACAATAGCAACAGAGACAAAACAACAGCTCACCATAACATTACAATAGCAACAGAGACAAAACAACAGCTCACCATAACATTACATTAGCAACAGAGACAAAACAACAGCTCACCATAACATTACATTAGCAACAGAGACAAAACAACAGCTCACCATAACATTACATTAGCAACAGAGACAAAACAACAGCTCACCATAACATTACATTAGCAACAGAGACAAAACAACAGCTCACCATAACATTACAATAGCAACAGAGACAAAACAACAGCTCACCATAACATTACAATAGCAACAGAGACAAAACAACAGCTCACCATAACATTACAATAGAAGCAGAAACAGAACATACGGGTCTTTCATTCCTCTCTCTCTCTCTCCCGCTCCATCTCTCCTCCCATCTCCCGCTGCAGTTTCAGTACATTAATTGACTCATTATTCTGATTTGTATTCAGGAGGGGGATTGATTAAGGGCGGCAGATGCCCAGTCTATGTAGACGAGCTCCGAGCTGTGGATGGGCGTTGTTTGAGCTGTGGACGGGCGTTGTTTGAGCTGTGGATGGTCGTTGTTTGAGCTGTGGATGGTCGTTGTTTGAGCTGTGGATGGGCGTTGTTGGAGCTGTGGATGGGCGTTGTTGGAGCTGTGGATGGTCGTTGTTTGAGCTGTGGATGGGCGTTGTTGGAGCTGTGGATGGGCGTTGTTTGAGCTGTGGATGGGCGTTGTTTGAGCAGTGGATGGGCGTTGTTGGAGCTGTGGATGGGCGTTGTTTGAGCAGTGGATGGGCGTTGTTTGAGCAGTGGACGGGCGTTGTTGGAGCTGTGGATGGCCATTGTTTGAGCTGTGGATGGGCGTTGTTGGAGCTGTGGATGGGCGTTGTTGGAGCTGTGGATGGGCGTTGTTGGAGCTGTGGATGGGCGTTGTTTGAGCTGTGGATGGTCGTTGTTTGAGCTGTGGATGGGCGTTGTTTGAGCTGTGGATGGGCTGTATTTGTCCCATACGTTTACATGACTTATTAGAACACTCAGGGGCTATTGCCCCAACCCCCCAGGAAACACACCCAACCCCACAGGATACACAGAACAGAGAGAAGGAAACCCACCCAAGAATAATAAATATCTGGTGTATTTTGAGGAGGGAAATTAACGTGTGGCGGTGGACACATTTTACAAAAGTGCTTTAAAAAAAAGGTGCTTATTCATTTTTCTTCAGTATTCTTGTGAAAAACACATGCTCTCCATCTCTCTGCCATGCACTCAACTTCCTCTCCCTCCCTCAGATGATAATTAGTATGATGTGTCACAGAGAAAGAAATGGCAGCTCTCTCTCTCTTCCAATCTCTCTCCGTCTCTTTCTCTCTCGCCCTCGCTCTCTTCTCTCTCTCTCTCCTCTCTCCCTGACGCGTGCAGCGTAGGACATCTAGGCCATAGTTAACCCCATTGTTCCTGCTTGACAGCTTCCAACACTTAGTCAGCCTGACATGTCCAGTTAGCTACAAGCAGAAAGTTTACCTGACAGGGTGGCCTACATAATCATTCTCACCCTCTCCTTCTCCACAGCCCTCTGCCCCCTCGCCCCATCTCCTCTTTCCCCCCACCCACCAGCCCTCTGCCCCCTCGCCCCATCTCCTCTTTCCCCCCACCCACCAGCCCTCTGCCCCCTCGCCCCATCTCCTCTTTCCTCCCCACCCACCAGCCCTCTGCCCCCTCGCCCCATCTCCTCTT